>NC_069500.1:718717348-718992348 GCF_027579735.1 Bombina bombina
TATGGTATGTAAGACTCACTGGCAATATTAATATTTTTGCCTCTGTTTTTTATTTTATTTTATAGAGGTTGTTGTTTTTTTTATAAAACAATATATAACTGGTACAGGTATGAGATGTTTTAAATAAAAAAGTTCTTGTAAGAGATTGGAAACTTTTCATGATTTAATGCACAAATAATTAAAGTAAACAGTTAAAATATTAGTAGATATTAAAGCTGTTCTTTTTCTTTGCTTTCAGAAGAAAAAATAGACTTGTTTCCAGGATAACTGACAAAAACTGAGATTTCTTTAACTAAAGTTCTGCACTGTATCCTTGAGAATGAAATCCAATGCAAAGTTTGAATACAAAACCCTTGTTATGACTATTTTAGTCCGGGGGCAGTGCTGCTGGGTGAAATAATAGAATTTTACAGTCACACAGAACTGAAGAAAGCAAGTATAGTAAGAGACAGAGAGTTGCATTTAGAACTGAAGTGAGAAGCAGTTGATTAGTTCAGAACTGAGAGCAGATTGTAAACTAGATTGACAGAGTCTAGAAGCTGAGGGGCTGTATAAATGCAGATTGATTAAACCTGAATACAAATGAAACTTTAACAAGGACATTGACTTAACACAGAAACCTGCCAGATTTGTTTGCAGGGAATTGAACAAGCAGTTGTTGAGAGGAGACTTTGCTGAAACATCTTCTCCTAAGTATTTTGCTACCTGATGAGATTAAGTTTCTCCTTAACAATTACAAGCCATTTACTACTCAAAGCTAAGTATTGCCTAAAGTATACTCATTTTTATTTTAGTATAAGCGTTCAATAAAAAGTGATCTGATTTAACAGCATTCCGCTGTTCTCCTTTTTTCAGCACTAATAGGTATACTTAGTGCTCTCCCTGGTGCAAAAAACAAATGTGTACATATCTATTGCTATGTATGTCTGAATAGTTTTAAGTCTCCAACAATGCTATAGCTAAAGACTACTCAGAGATCTCTATTAATTTATATCAGTAGTGTTTACTTTTGACCAGAAGTTTCTGTATTGCATCTAATTAAAAGGCCCTTCAATGTTCCAAACATGTAACATTATTACAACTGATAAAAAACGCAATCAATGTAAAAAAATGACCAACACTTGTCATATGTACCGGTTCGATCACAATATGTCTCCATTTCTGACAGCGACTCCCTCCCTCTCCCAGTCACGTGTGGTGTTCCCCAAGATTCCATTCTTGGCCCCCTACTATTCACATTATTTATAAATGATTTGCCTAATGTCTACAAATCCTCAACTGTACACATGTATGCAGATGACACAGTAATCTATGCAAACAAATCTGATCTGCCGCAGCTTGAGGCAGTGCTCCAAGACCAGTTCACAGAGGTAGAAAAGTGGATCTCAAAAAAACAAACTCTTCTTAAACACTGACAAAACTGTCACAATGATCTTTGGAAGGAACGGGACCTAAATTACACAAACTGCAAAATTTCCATCTACGCATCAAGACAAAATCAAATTGCACACTGAGTGCAGTCCACTCTTTCACATACTTGGGTATGGTGTTAGACCCCAATCTATCTTTTGGCCTCCACATAGAAAACTTGCATCTAAACTCTATTAAAAACTAGGTGCCCTGTAGAGAAACAAATCCTGCCTAGGCCCTACTGTAAAGGAAAAGATTGTACAGCAAATGCTGATGCCAATCATTGATTATGGGGATGTAGTATATGCACCTGCACCGCAAACTCACCTTAATAAACTTAATACATTGTATAACTCGTTCTGCCGCTTTGTGCTACAATGTAACTACAAGACCCACCATTGTGACATGCTAAAAGAACTAAACTGGCTGTCGCTGGAATCCAGACGCACCCTCCATCTTTCCAGCCTTGTGTTTAAGAGTTTTTCTGGGAAGCTCCCACCCTACCTGAGCAGAATGCTCTCCTCGGCTGTTCCCACCTCCTATAACCTCCAAACCAGTAACAGCACATTGTTTAGTTTGCCTCAATACAAAAAGAAAGCCGCTCGATCCTCCCTTATACTAAAATTACATTAAACTATTTTAAACTAATAATTAATCTACCCTAACTTTTAAACTAAAATTACAACTTCAGAGCTCTGGTTAACTGTTATGATCGAATAAAAAGTTGCACGAAATACATCAAAATACATTTACATTAAACTCATAATAACACTAACCTAATAAATATTACTTTTAAAATGGTCTCAGGTGTTATATATGCTTATATGTGTACATATGGTTTTTATGTATTTATATCTGTATTTATGTATTTACAGACATATATATACACATATAAACATATAAATACATATGTATACATATAATATAGACATACTAGTCCTAAAGCACGTGTACACGGGCCATTTTTTGCTGTACAGCGGTCCCACCCCTTGCTCTCTCTCTATCCCCCCTCTCTTTTTCTCTCTCTTTCTCCCCTCTCTTTTGCTCTCTCTTTCTCCCCTCTCTTTTGCTCTCTCTCTCTCCCCTCTCTTTTGCTCTCTCTCTCCCCCCTCTCTTTTGCTCTCTCTCCCCCCTCTCTTTTGCTCTCTCTCTCCCTCTTTTGCTCTCTCTCCCTCTTTTGATCTCTCTCTTCCCCCCTCTCATTTGCTCTCTCTCTCTCCTCTCATTTGCTCTCTCTCTCCTCTTGTTTGCTCTCTCTCTCTCCTCTCGTTTGCTCTCTCCCCCTCTCTTTTGTGCTCTCTCCCCCTCTCTTTTGTGCTCTCTCCCCCCTCTCTTTTGTGCTCTCTCCACCTCTCTTTTGTGCTCTCTCCCCTCTCTTTTGTGCTCTCTCCCCTCTCTCTTTTGTGCTCTCTCCCTCTCTCTTTTGTGCTCTCTCCCCCCTCTCTTTTGTGCTCTCTCCCCCCTCTCTTTTGTGCTCTCCCCCCTCTCTTTTGTGCTCTCTCCCCCTCTCTTTTGTGCTGTCTCCCCCTCTCTTTTGTGCTCTCTCCCCTCTCTCTTTTGTGCTCTCTCCCTCTCTCTTTTGTGCTCTCTCCCCCTCTAAACTAATAATTAATCTACCCTAACTTTTAAACTAAAATTACAACTTCAGAGCTCTGGTTAACTGTTATGATCGAATAAAAAGTTGCACGAAATACATCAAAATACATTTACATTAAACTCATAATAACACTAACCTAATAAAAATTACTTTTAAAATGGTCTCAGGTGTTATATATGCTTATATGTGTACATATGGTTTTTATGTATTTATATCTGTATTTATGTATTTACAGACATATATATACACATATAAACATATAAATACATATGTATACATATAATATAGACATACTAGTCCTAAAGCACGTGTACACGGGCCATTTTTTGCTGTACAGCGGTCCCACCCCTTGCTCTCTCTCTATCCCCCCTCTCTTTTTCTCTCTCTTTCTCCCCTCTCTTTTGCTCTCTCTTTCTCCCCTCTCTTTTGCTCTCTCTCTCTCCCCTCTCTTTTGCTCTCTCTCTCCCCCTCTCTTTTGCTCTCTCTCCCCCCTCTCTTTTGCTCTCTCTCTCCCTCTTTTGCTCTCTCTCCCTCTTTTGATCTCTCTCTTCCCCCCTCTCATTTGCTCTCTCTCTCTCCTCTCATTTGCTCTCTCTCTCCTCTTGTTTGCTCTCTCTCTCTCCTCTCGTTTGCTCTCTCCCCCTCTCTTTTGTGCTCTCTCCCCCTCTCTTTTGTGCTCTCCCCCCCCTCTCTTTTGTGCTCTCTCCCCCCTCTCTTTTGTGCTCTCTCCCCCTCTCTTTTGTGCTCTCTCCCTGTCTCTTTTGTGCTCTCTCCATCCTCTCTTTTGTGCTCTCTCCCCCTCTCTTTTGTGCTCTCTCCCCCCTCTCTTTTGTGCTCTCTCCCCCTCTCTTTTGTGCTCTCTCCCCCTCTCTTTTGTGCTCTCTCCCCCTCTCTTTTGTGCTCTCTCCCCCTCTCTTTTGTGCTCTCTCCCCCTCTCTTTTGTGCTTTCCCCTCCTCTCTTTTGTGCTCTCTCCCCCTCTCTTTTGTGCTCTCTCCCCCTCTCTTTTGTGCTCTCTACCCCTCTCTTTTGTGCTCTCCCCCCCTCTCTTTTGTGCTCTCTCCTCCTCTCTTTTGTGCTCTCTCCCCCCTCTCTTTTGTGCTCTCTCCCCCCTCTCTTTTGTGCTCTCTCCCCCCTCTCTTTTGTGCTCTCTCCCCCTCTCTTTTGTGCTCTCTCCCCCCTCTCTTTTGTGCTCTCTCCCCCCTCTCTTTTGTGCTCTCTCCCCCCTCTCTTTTGTGCTCTCTCCCCCCCTCTCTTTTGTGCTCTCCCCCTCTCTTTTGTGCTCTCTCCCCCTCTCTTTTGTGCTCTGTCCCCCCTCTCTTTTGTGCTCTCTCCCCCTCTCTTTTGTGCTCTCTCCCCTTCTCTTTTGTGCTCTCTCCCCCTCTCTTTTGTGCTCTCTCCCCCCTCTCTTTTGTGTTCTCTACCCCCTCTCTTTTGTGCTCTCTACCTCCTCTCTTTTGTGCTGTCTCCCCCCTCTCTTTTGTGCTCTCTCCCCTCTCTCTTTTGTGCTCTCTCCCACCTCTTTTGTGCTCTCTCCCCCTCTCTTTTCTGCTGTCTCCCCCCTCTCTTTTGTGCTCTCTCCCCTCTCTCTTTTGTTCTCTCTCCCTCTCTCTTTTGTGCTCTCTCCCCCCTCTCTTTTGTGCTCTCTCCCCCCTCTCTTTTGTGCTCTCCCCCCTCTCTTTTGTGCTCTCTCCCCCTCTCTTTTGTGCTGTCTCCCCCCTCTCTTTTGTGCTCTCTCCCCTCTCTCTTTTGTGCTCTCTCCCTCTCTCTTTTGTGCTCTCTCCCCCCTCTCTTTTCTGCTCTCTCCCCCTCTCTTTTGAGCTCTCTCCCCCCCTCTCTTTTGTGCTCTCTCCCCCCCTCTCTTTTGTGCTCTCTCCTCCTCTCTTTTGTGCTCTCTCCCCCTCTCTTTTGTGCTCTCTCCCCCTCTCTTTTGTGCTCTCTCCCCCTCTCTTTTATGCTCTCTCCCCCTCTCTTTTGTGCTCTCCCCCCTCTCTTTTGTGCTCTCTCCCCCTATCTTTTGTGCTCTCTCCCCCATCTCTTTTGTGCTCTCTCCCCCTCTCTTTTGTGCTCTCTCCCCCTCTCTTTTGTGCTCTCCCCCCTCTCTTTTGTGCTCTCTCCCCCTCTCTTTTGTGCTCTCTCCCCCCTCTCTTTTGTGCTCTCTCCCCCCTCTCTTTTGTGCCCTCTCCCCCTCTCTTTTGTGCTCTCTCCCCCCTCTCTTTTGTGCTCTCTCTCCCTTCTCTTTTGTGCTCTCCCCCCCCTCTCTTTTGTGCTCTCCCCCCTCTCTTTTGTGCTCTCTCCCCCTCTCTTTTGTGCTCTCTCCCCCTCTCTTTTGTGCTCTCTCCCCCCTCTCTTTTGTGCTCTCTCCCCTTCTCTTTTGTGCTCTCTCCCCCTCTCTTTTGTGCTCTCTCCCCCCTCTCTTTTGTGCTCTCTACCCCCTCTCTTTTGTGCTGTCTACACCCTCTCTTTTGTGCTCTCTACCCCCTCTCTTTTGTGCTGTCTCCCCCCTCTCTTTTGTGCTCTCTCCCCTTTCTCTTTTGTGCTCTCTCCCCCCTCTCTTTTGTGCTCTCTACCCCTCTCTTTTGTGCTGTCTCCCCCCTCTCTTTTGTGCTCTCTCCCCTCTCTCTTTTGTGCTCTCTCCCTCTCTCTTTTGTGCTCTCTCCCCCCTCTCATTGTGCTCTCTCCCCCCTCTCTTTTGTGCTCTCCCCCTCTCTTTTGTGCTCTCTCCCCCTCTCTTTTGTGCTCTCTCCCCCCTCTCTTTTGTGCTCTCTCCCCCTCTCTTTTGTGCTCTCTACCCCCTCTCTTTTGTGCTGTCTCCCCCCTCTCTTTTGTGCTCTCTCCCCTCTCTCTTTTGTGCTCTCTTCCCCTCTCTTTTGTGCTCTCCACTCCCTCTCTTTTGTGCTGTCTCCCCCCCTCTCTTTTGTGCTCTCTCCCCTCTCTCTTTTGTGCTCTCTCCCTCTCTCTTTTGTGCTCTCTCCCCCCTCTCTTTTGTGCTCTCTCCCCCCTCTCTTTTGTGCTCTCCCCCCTCTCTTTTGTGCTCTCTCCCCCTCTCTTTTGTGCTGTCTCCCCCTCTCTTTTGTGCTCTCTCCCCTCTCTCTTTTGTGCTCTCTCCCTCTCTCTTTTGTGCTCTCTCCCCCTCTCTTTTGTGCTCTCTCCCCCCTCTCTTTTGTGCTCTCTCCCCCCTCTCTTTTGTGCTCTCCCCCCCTCTCTTTTGTGCTCTCTACCCCTCTCTTTTGTGCTGTCTCCCCCCTCTCTTTTGTGCTCTCTCCCCTCTCTCTTTTGTGCTCTCTCCCTCTCTCTTTTGTGCTCTCTCCCCCCTCTCTTTTGTGCTCTCTCCCCCCTCTCTTTTGTGCTCTCTCCCCCTCTCTTTTGTGCTCTCTCCCCCTCTCTTTTGTGCTCTCTCCCCCTCTCTTTTGTGCTCTCTCCCCCCTCTCTTTTGTGCTCTCCCCCTCTCTTTTGTGCTCTCTCCCCCCTCTCTTTTGTGCTCTCTCCCCTCTCTTTTGTGCTCTCTCCCCCTCTCTTTTGTGCTCTCTCCCCCCTCTTTTGTGTTTTCTTCCCCTCTCTTTTGTGCTCTCCCCCTCTATTTTGTGCTCTCTCCCTCCTCTCTTTTGTGCTCTCTCTCCCTCTCTTTATCCCCCCTCTTCTGCTGCTCTCTCTATCCCCCTTTTTAGTCTCTGACTGCAGTCGGCATCTGGCCCCGCCCGCGTCACACCCCGGCCCCGCCCACGTCACAAACCCGACCCGCCCACACCATGCATGGCCACGCCCACGATGCACTCACCGGTCACGCCCACTCCACCACACGCGACTCCAGAAGGAGGAGGTCAGTTGGAAGGCCAGGTGTGTTTGTCCTCGCACGCAGTGTCTACTGCGCATGACAGCTTCGGACAAACACACTTGGCCTTTTATTATATTGGATATATAAGTCCATTGGAGTAGTGGAAAACATGTAAAAGCGTATTTATGCAATACTCATATTTAATAACATGTTTTACTGTGTATTTACTGTAAAAATATTTCACATGCCAATGTTCTTCACACAAAAGAAGATTTTCAAAGTGTTTATAAATAGATATTTATATATATATATATATATATATATATATATATATACAAATTCAAAATAAGGTGCACTCCATTAAACCCAGTCCAATTGCCGTGGTGCTGCATAAATAGTACATATCCTTTCCAGCTCTCCTTATTAGTAGAAGAAATGCTGCACTCACCGGTCTTGTTGTAACAAGTTTCTTTATTGCAAACAAATGACAATATCGATCACATAAATACCCCAGACGTTTCGGTGCGCCTCTGGCACCTTTCTCAATGGTCTTGCTTTCCAATCCTCTGACAAAACAATATAAGTACCCGCCACCCTTATCCCTCTATTTAAACCCCTTAAACGTGCCCTATACTTCCGGTATCGCCGTGCCGGAGCAGGTGCGTTACGTCACTACCGCTGACGAAGTAATGCTGGAGGGCAGCCGCATGGCTAATTAGCATATCCCCTCCTCCTGTGATAGACAGGCGCAACGCCGAAACAGCGTACAGCAGTAATAACATAGCATTGCAACCGGCCGGTGATCGGAATAAAAATAGTGTCAACCAATAGAGTGAAACAAATTTAAAACGGCTAGACCCGCACTACCTTAGCTGTATTACTGGGGGAATATATGCACGAATTCTAGATAATAGAATCATCATAATACATTCTTAGTTTAAAGTAGAAAAATTATCAAAAAATAATAATAAATGTGATCCCCAAACATTTTTTAGCGCTACATTGGATAATGGAAGGTCTAGATTTAAAAAGTAAGCTTATCCAATGCAGATAGTTGGTCGGCATTGGATAAGCTTACTTTTTAAATCTAGACCTTCCATTATCCATTGTAGCGCTAAAAAATGTTTGGGGATCACATTTATTATTATTTTTTGATAATTTTTCTACTTTAAACTAAGAATGTATTATGATGATTCTATTATCTAGAATTCGTGCATATATTCCCCCAGTAATACAGCTAAGTTAGTGCGGGTCTAGCCGTTTTTAAATTTGTTTCACTCTATTGGTTGACACTATTTTTATTCCGATCACCGGCCGGTTGCAATGCTATGTTATTACTGCTGTACGCTGTTTCGGCGTTGCGCCTGTCTATCACAGGAGGAGGGGATATGCTAATTAGCCATGCGGCTGCCCTCCAGCATTACTTCGTCAGTGGTAGTGACGTAATGCACCTGCTCCGGCACGGCGATACCGGAAGTATAGGGCACGTTTAAGGGGTTTAAATAGAGGGATAAGGGTGGCGGGTAGTTAGATTGTTTTGTCAGAGGATTGGAAAGCAAGCCCATTGAGAAAGGTGCCAGAGGCGCACCGAAAGGTCAGGGGTATTTATGTGATCGATATTGTCATTTGTTTGCAATAAAGAAACTTGTTACAACAAGACCGGTGAGTGCAGCATTTCTTCTACTAATAAGGAGAGCTGGAAAGGATATATATATATATATATATATACCTATATATAATCATATTTTACCAAAAACAATCAGATATATATAGAAATATGCAATTAAGAATAAATAGAACATATTCTTGTGAAGAACATTGGAATGTAAAATATTCATATTTCATGTAGGGTTAGTGCACTTGAGAAAAAATGTGATCGGGTAAGTATGCGAGTAAGGTTGTTAGGGGTTTTTCCCCTTTTTGCCCTCCATTGAAGCCTATGGGGAAATATGTTAACGCAGTCAAAATATTCTAACTTTTGCTTTGTGTGCACATTGGGATAGTGTGCAAGCAAAAGCTTTTTACACTCAACTTGTAATACGCTCGCTAACCGACGCATGCAAAAATCCAAAGACGAACGCAGTTAGAGCACAAGCAGGAGCGATAAATAGTGATCCACACAAAATCTAGCCCTTACTTTGATTCCAAACTTTTTTACTAGTTCAGAGAAAAATGGATCTATGAACAATAACAACAGGAACAAACAAATGGAGGCTTGTGATTACTGCCAGATTGTTATTATTACTATGACAATAACTTCCTATGTGGCTACTTTCCCAGCTGTAGTGTGGGAGGTCCCGAGGATCTGGATCAGAAAGGGGAACCCCCAGGATAAAGACACATGGTCATCCTCTGTACAGAGCAGCAAATCTGTATTATGACAACCGGTCATCATGTGCATCCAATTGGTTGATAGGTCTAATTGCGCCACATTTTGTATACAGGAAGTCCCCGGGTTACAGACATCCGACTTAAGTACAACTCGTACTTACAAAGGGAGAAAATAGAGCTTTATCGCCAATCCTTCTTTCCAGGATAACCCAAAATACTCACAATCCAATTGTCACAAGGACAGAAAGTGATGTGAAATTTTCTGAACAAGGGCACAGATAGCAAAACAAACTTTTCCCTATGCTATCCAAAACTAAAAAAATGTTTGGTTAGAATTTCACCTAAAAAAGTGCCTGTTCCAACTTACATACAAATTCAACTTAAAGGGACACTGAACCCAAATGTTTTCTTTCGTGATTCAGATAGAGCATGTCATTTTAAGCAACTTTCTAATTTACTCCTATTATCAATGTTTCTTCATTCTCTTGCTATCTTTATATGAAAAAGAAGGCATCTAAGCTTTTCTCTTGGGTCAGAACTCTGGACAGCAGATTTTGATTGGTGGATGAATTTATCCACCAATCAGCAAGGACAACCTAGGTTGTTCACCAAAAATGGGCCGGCATCTAAACTTACATTCTTGCATTTCAAATAAAGATACCAAGAGAATAAAGAACATTTGAAAATAGGAGTAAATTAGAAAGTTGCTTAAAATTTCATGCTCTATCTGAATCACGAAAGAAAAAATGTGGGTGTCCCTTTAAGAACAAATCTACAGAACCTATCTAGCTTTTGACTTAATTGTTCAAAGCAATGTCCAGATCTATATATAAATAGTTTACCAAAAAGATGAGTAAACTTTCAAATTACTTTTAATTATTATTTTTGAAAGGAGATAAGAGAACTAAGGCACAGTTAATTAGGAATTACTTTTTGGGATCTAAATTTTTATAATAATCATTATTAATAATAATAATTTGTATAACCATGGTTCTCTAAATATTTTCACTTCCATTTAACTCTTTGTTTACTAAAACTCTCTAGTCCCTGAGAATTAATTCTATGTTGATAGATTGATAGATAGATGATAGATAGATAGATAGATAGATAGATAGGAAACAAAACAACTACTTATTAGTAATATCCCAGAATTGTATTTTTTTCTGTATTAATTTTAAACTTTGGGTGTATTTTATCATTAACAATTGTATACACTGTACATGTTTATTTTAATCGAGTAAATATTTCATAAATCTGTTTTAATATATATATATATATATATATATATATATATATATATATATATATATATATATATATATATATATATAATTTGTGTTGTTAATTAAGTTCAAGAGTACTCTCAAAGTACATGTCTCTCTCTTCTAGATGGCTTTCAACAATCCCCTAATCAGAGGATCATAGAATCTAGGACAAATTTGTAGAGGTCAAGGTTCAACATTGCTTTACACCTAAGGGCATGGACAAAGCTGCACATTTCCAATCATAGGCATTTGGCTTAGCTGAACCAATTCATTAACTTTTGACGGCTCTTGCATTTCTGCAACACTGACCATAGATATTTGTGTATGGTTAACTCATTCAAACAAGGCCTTCGACTAATGCAAGGTCAATCAATACAACCTCAATTTTACACTGCTCCAGCTCCTCTTGAACTCTAAAAGATCAGTAATCATGTGTCTGTCTTCAGAATTGAGAATGGGAATGTAATTTATTTGCTTTCCCAATCAGTTTTCTAAAACATTTTTGTCAGATTCGTCTTGTCTATATTGAGGCGCCATATAAATCTATTGTTAACATGCTCAGGATCTACTTCTGTGAAAGAGAAATAAAAGTTCTGATAGAAGAAGAATCATTTTCTCAGGTCAAGAATGATATTCCAACAACTTGGGGATAAATTGAAAATTTTCATACGATATGATCCTCAGACTTTTCATAATTAAAGTGTGTTGTTAAACCATCTGTTGTGATTTTCTTCCTGTGTATGCTGCCATAAATTACCTCACTTTGTTTTTTGTTTGCGTATCCTAAAAAATAAACTGACTAAGATATTACTGAAGAGTAAGATTCTTTTTTAAATAGGGTTTAGTCTCCCATGAAAAAAAACTTAAAATAGGCTCTGTGACAAAGAAAACAACAAAAGATTTCAATTTTTGCCAATTAATGTTTCATTCTTCTCTTAATTTATTCTCATTTATTCCCTCACATAGGGTATTTTTAATATCCTTGCATCTTCTTGTTCTTGGTATTGGTTATCCTCTTCCTCCCAATGATTCCCTGGGAAGCAACTCATTGTGTTCCTGACCCACATGTGACTTGATATATTGTCCCATCTGTGCTCCCTTTCACGTTGCCTTCAGCCCTCAAGTCCCCTCTCTTCCTGCATTGTCATCAGCTTCCTCCGCTTAGGCTGGTTGTAATGAATTCTTCCCCTTCCTCTCAGAGACCCATACTCTAACAATCATACCAAAACCACTGTCTGACATTCTCTCTGTCTCACACAAATATATAAGTGCCATTTCACCCATTGCATTGTCCTAGAGACAGTGGCAAGAAGCATATATGCTCTATTCAAAAAACTAATTATGACAGGATGTTATCAATATAGAAATGTTAATGCTAAAAAAAACTATTTGGCAACTTAGTAAAAAAAATACTAAGTATTTTGTAAAACTACAAGAACCACTGTGTTTGCCAGCTGGGATACGTGATGTTTCTATAGAGAATATATTGATAAATGTCATGTTAGTGTCTATGTGCCCTTTAAAGGTAAAATTGGTGCATGCCTCAGGAGAACAGCGTAACCAAATGAGAATCAGCTCAATAGAGTTTATCCTTGTTCATGTTCTCTAATGAATAAAACATTTACTGCTGGAACAATGTAGATTCTATAATTCAAACTTCTCTTTCCTTTTATGTGCTAGATTGAAAAATAATGAAAATGAACAATATTTCAGATAATATGACAAAGATGACATTTAAAACTGCCACAATATTGAAATGTGTATGTTAGTTTTTATCAACTGTAGCATTCTCTTTTGGATAATATTTTTAGTTTATAGCACTATTCATTGTAAATATTTAATTAATGTCTTCCAATGTTTCTGTTAATGTGGAAGCAGAGACAACTTTGGAACAAAAATTCTTGTAAGGCAAATACATTTTGCTAGCGATTGTAATGTGTTCTGTGTTACGTCGTCAATTTGAGAATGGAAAATCAAACCAGGAAATGATATAATAATCGCAAGGAATTCATAAAAATGTGTTATGTTTAGGTTCTGTAACATGCTGATATTTTTATGTAAAGGTCCAGAACTCATTTTCTCTTTTTTTTTTTCAAATTGAAATTTTTGCCCAACACCTGTAAATACTAGGCCCCTATTTATCAAATGTCTTGCGGACCTGATCCGACAGTGCGAATCAGGTCCGCAAGACATCGCTGAATGCAGAGAGCAATACGCTCTCCGCATTTAGCATTGCACCTGCAGCTCACAAGAGCTGCTGGTGCAACGCCGCCCCCTGCAGACTCACGGCCAATCGGCCGCCAGCAGGGAGGTGTCAATCAACCCGATCGCACTCGATTGGGGTGATTCCTGTCCGCCTCATCAGAGCAGGCGGACAGGGTTATGGAGCAGCGGTATTCAGACCGCTGCTTCATAACTGCTGTTTCTGCTGTTTCTGCTGTTTCTGGCGAGTCTGAAGACTCGCCAGAAACACGGGACATCAAGCTCCATTCGGAGCTTGATAGAGAGGCCCCTATACTTTAGTTTGTATTGAAGATGATATGCAGGGTTGTGATAAATTTTGCAATATAGTAAATTTGAAGTCTCATGGTTACTAACTAGGCTGCATTCCAATGTGCATCCATTTATGCTAGGAACTGATCAGTGGCAGCAATACTGGCCCTGAAAACCCTGCAATGTAGGGGGGGTGCAGGTAAGAGGGGCCCACTGCCTGGCCATAGTTTTACAGTTGCCTATTTACAATGTTACGCTCCTCACTGTGAACAGAAGAGTTGGCAGCATTTAACAATGCACAAGAATTTCTTGTGAAATGCTTGTGCAATGCCGCCCCCCGCACATTCACGGCCAATTGGTCACTAGCAGGGGGTGTCAATCATCCGATCAGATCTCATTAGGATGATTGCAGTCTGCCACCTAAATGGTGGCGGAGAAGTTAAGGAGCAGCGGTCTTAGGACCGCTGCTTCTTAACTTCAATATCCAGCGAGCCGCAAAATATGGGGGTAGATAACAGCATCCACTGCTTGTTAACTCTACCCCAAGGTCTGAATGTCATGAGATCTGTCTCTGAGCTCTGCAGCAGGTCATTCTAAAAAGGTACGGACATTGGTGTAGCAGTAGCTCATATAAGGTATTGATCAGGGTGTTAACTGCATAATGTGTTAAAGGGATATTAAACAGTAAATAAATGCTAGATAGAATATTTTCTTGCATTCAAAGAAAAGATTAGCCTGCGAATAACATGTTGATGTGTTTTTTAAAGTTTCATTAGCTGTTTAAATAGTGACAAAATAAGTGTTTTAGTGTCTATAAAATAATGGGAGCTTCAATGTTGTAACTTAGGTTACCTTCTCTGCTGTGGCCAATTAGGGCTAGTTATAAATAGGTCACCCTGCATATCATCTTCAATACAAACTTTAATAGCTGTGTGGAATATGTGTTCTGCATTTCTAAAAGAAACTGAAAAGCTCACAATTTCAGAATGGAATTACAGGAAAAGGGGACAAAAATAATAATATAATATAAGCAGAGTTTTTTTATATAATCTCAAAATGTTTTATGTTCCTTTAACATTATGTACATGGTCTTTAGCTACAGGCGGTCCGCTTAATGTATCTAGGGGTGCCCTGGATGAATTGAGGGGACCACCTGTAGGGAAAGACTGTGTACATGTTAACACATTATGCAATCATTTATAATAAAATATCTGTCTCTCACAAACAGTTTAACTTATGTGCCACATTACACATTTACACACTCCAAATACCTCCCTCCCTTCTATCCCCTCCCTACCTCCCTTCTATCCTCTCCATCCTCTTCCTCCCTTCTTTCCCCTGCTCTTCCATTTCTCCTCTCCCTCCCTTCACTCCTTTCCTCCCTTCTCTTTACCATCCTCCCTTCTCTCCTTCACTCCCTCCCTTCCTTCTCTCTTTCCCTCCTCTACCTCCCCTTCTCTCCTCTCTCTCCCTTCCTCCCAACATACCCTCTTGGCAGGGCCTGCCACCCAGCACTTGAACATCATTGCCTAGTGACTGGACCCCCCTCTCCCAATGCTCAGCCTCAGTTCTTGGCTTAGAGGGGCCCTTATTGTTTTAGACTGGTTAACTTATCTTTGAAAAACTTTATTTAATAAAATATAGGATTCCTACTATCTTTGATAAGAGAGAGAGAGAGATACAGATGTATCAATTTGAGATTGAGATATAAAATGTTTAATTGGAGATGTGGAGAGATGAGCTCTATGACCCATATATGGTGGTCCTGTCCTGCTCTGGCTGATTTCTGGCCGCAAATAGAACAGAACATAAATGGTGTCTTAGGTACTAATATCTCCCTGAATGCTTGCTCCATTCTTCTAAACCATGTCCCGCAGATTTCCTGCGCCTACTGTAAAAAACTACTCCTTATAATGCTAATGTGCGCTAAGAGACTGATTCCTAGGCCATGGAAGACGCGAGAGGTACCTACTATCTCCAAATGGATTTTGGAGATAGACCATGTGGTGTCATAAAACCAGAGAATTTATCCCTAGAGTGTTCAAGTAGTTAATTCTTTAATTTACAAACATATTTTAAAATATAGACTAGGCCTCTGGCCTAGTCTTTGTCTAAGAAGGACACTCCCATATAGCCTTTTGATTGGTGTATAGTAGGACACACCTTAAATGAATTAAGTATACAATGGGAGCCAACAGTTAGTATACACACTTTTTTATCTTCCTCACCTCCTGGAAGCAACTGAGAGAGAGAGAGCATTGGAGGACTGAACTGGCTGAGTATATTAGCATTCGTATACATTTTACTTTGGGATACATTCTCTTGTTCACTATGTTTAGTTAATATTGCTTAATCTGGGTTTGTTTAAAATAGAGTTGCCCCATATAATTTGGACTGTATCTTTATGTTTGTAGCTCTTGGTATTTCTTGAGACTTGTTTTATATTTTGTAGCCTATAGATAATTGTTAATCTTCATACCTATATTATTTGTCTTCCAATAAAATAATTTTAAAAGGTGGACAACCCCTTTGGTTTAATATTCTGGTACTAATTACCACCACAGACCATGTCCTAGCCCTGTAAAAAATGTACTACTCCTACTTAGGCAAGCAAGACTTCATAACCAACATACTATTCTTATGGGAACAAAGACATCAAACTAACAGTTAACATTTTGGCAATCCCTTTATGTATTTACGTACTGTACCAAACTGACCAGAAATATATGTAATGTCCTGAGAAATATGTTGATGGGTTTTGTTATGTCTACTGGAATTAGCTAGTTTTTATGCTTGAGGATATAGCATAGACTTGAAATGAAGTATAAGTGATAGGATTCCCTTTTCCTTTATCCATTTCCCTTTCCCTAATCACCCTCCCCCCATCCCTTCCCCAGATTCTAGAAAATGATGGGTCACTGTTATAATATAAGATATATATTCATACAATTGTTTCTTTGATGTTAAGCGATATTTTACGCATCTGTTAAATTGATACACCCAATAAAAAACTATTTAAACAAAAAAAAAAAGTTTAATTATGTATGTGGGGGGCGGGAGGACTTTGTAATATACATTAATTATTTATTTTGTTAGCTTTTGACATAAAATAGATTGCTTTTATGTAAAACCAGTGCTTGTGAGAAGCTGTTGAGCAGATTTTGTTAGCTAGGCTTTCTTCAAAATACAGTAAATTGCCTGGGCCAGCTACATATTAGACTGTGACTGCTTAGAGCAGCGCACAAACTCATTTACATCTATCCCTAATTAAGGGGTTTATTAATTCTTAGCCCCTTTATCATTATTTTTTTGGCTACTGATCCATGTTTTTAAAATTCTGAGTGATCACAATCCCAGCGATAACAACATTTTCATATTGTTCAGATCAGATCCTAGAAAACAGCTGGAAAATCACCCATATAATGCATGGACAGCAATCACTTCAGTGACCACAGTCCTCCCATCCAGGGTTTTGTACCTTATTTTGGCAACAAAATAGACACATCAATTTCAACACACAAAGGGTGTTGATAAAGTGCAAAACTGACATGTTTGAAGATTTGGAATAATTGTATTATCTTGCGAGTGTGTAATACACTTTGAAAGGTTGCCATATTAAATGTATAAACAGTAAAGTGAGCAACCGATATTGCTCAAAGCAAAGTTCAGAACAATATAATGTGCTGTGAGAGAGACTGTCACCTTCGCGACATGTAGTGTTAAATGGAGTGACAAGTCTGTATAGAATAATTGCAAACCTGGGGAAAATACAGCGGATAAACCTGCATTTAGGCACTGAGTAAAAGGCTAGCGAACAATGCGACTTATCTTAGACCACTGATAGGGCCATGCAAGCAATATACCTTGAAGCAGTCACTTTTAGATGTATGCATCAAAGACCCCTAGTATTCCTGAGTAGCCCAGCTGTAGAATGTGATCTCACAAGCCGCCCACTATTAGACATGCAGAAGTAAAATAATATAGCAATTAGTGATATTGTTGGCCTGTCAGCTCGTTATCCATAGCGTTAATCAGGCTCAGGGTTAAGCAAAATTCCACATCTCCGTGGCATAAAGCTGGGTCACAACAAGTAACATTCAAATGATCTCATGCAGGTTTTAAAGAGGCATACTCACAGTGCTGGATTTCCGCTTTTCTTATGGCTTTTAAATACCTAAGTGTCAGTCTCGTGCCAGCGTCTGTAGTACTCACAGTGCCGGGGTTCCGCTGTTAAACATATGGTGCAATCCCAGGTGTCAGTAACAATTTGTGAACTTCCGTTCCCAAGTAACACTACTCAGCCTCTCTCTTTAGCGCACACCTTCTCCTGTCAGCTGGGATCATCCGGGTCAGCTGTGATCCGTGTCGGCTTGTGCGTGCTGGCGGAAGTGGAGTCCCTGTACTCCACAGTAAAAATAAAACAAAAGAGTATCCAAAGCACGTCCAAGATAGAGAAAAGAGTCCCTTGATATCCAATTTATAGGTAAAAAATAAGCCTTTATTGTGGAAATTCTACAGGATAAAACATGGTCATAAAAAACTCTCAGCAGAGAGACAAGAGAAAAAGGTCTGACCGGTTTCGGCCCAGTGTGGCCGTAGTCATAGACAGTGAACAGGTACCCATAGAGCACACCTTATATACCTGTTAACCACTCCCCAACTGGGAGTGGTATTGAAAAATAGATTAAAAACAAACTTGTAACTCTGAGCTGTTAAGAAAAAAGGGGAAATGTATGGTATAAATATAATAACAAATGGAGATTTAAATGTATAATCAAATATAGATATGGACTATAGGCATTTGTGATAATATTCATTTAAAGGTAGATGTGACAAAAAATAAATAAATAGATGTATACATACATATTTAAATACATAGACTAATCTGAACCTATTAGGAGATAACAGAAAAGAGTAAAATATGTAAATTAATAAATGTTGGAACAAATTTCAAAAAGGCCAGTTGAACCACTAGTACATAAATATAAATAATAATAATAAAAAATATATTATTATTTTTCATTATACAGATGTATTAAAGAATCAGCAATCCATATGAACGAATATAGGATTATTATTAATAAATAAATAAATATCTAAATATGAACTAGAGAGCCAAATAATTGAATGGCCACGCAAAGTGTTGAATATAAAAAATGCTTCATACACTAAACCTAAATATTTATCAATATCATAAAGTTATACACAACACACCTTAACCTAATAAAATACCTGTCAGCCCAAAAATGGTATTAATTAATTAATAAATGACTGTGGGTTTTAACCACCTCTAAAGTGTCAAGGAAAATATCCAGTGAAATATGTGTAGAGTCAGGTACTGTCTGTGCCAAAAATTGATAATATCGAATTCCAAATTGAAACCCTCAGGTACCAGGCTACCGAGCCTGTGAATCCAATAAATCTCTTGCCTGGAGAGGATATGAAGTAAATCACCTCCCCTAGGTGGTCTGGACACAGACTCGATAGCCCGCCACCTGAAGGTTCCAACATCTCCCATATGTACATCCAAAAAATGTTTGGATAGAGCAGAAACAGCCCTTTCCTGGGAAACGTAGGAGAGATGCTCTCTAATCCGCTTGCCCACAGGCCTAGTCGTTCTACCAACATATTGTTTTTTGCACTGGGTGCATTCAATTAAGTAGATGACATATCTACTATCACACTTGACGCAACCCCTAGTGTCAAAAACCTCCAGCGTTTTGGTTGAGGAAAAGGATTTTGAAACAACCATGTGGTCACATGACTTACATGTCTTTTTCCCACATTTATATGTTCCCTTAACTTTTAACCAAGAGCTGCCACTCTCCTTTTGGGGCAGCATACTGGGGGACAACATGTTGCCCAGAGACACATTACGTTTATAGATGAAATTGCATCCATCATCCATTATGTGTCTCAATACTGTGTCACCTCGGAGTATGGGCAAATTCCTTTCAATAACCTTACAAACCTTATCAAATTGGTTAGAGAAAGCAGTCACTAGAGTGGGTTTAATTCTGGTGGAAGTATCATTCCTCAGTCTGTTATCTCTTGTCCTTCCTTGGTTACATCTCATATCCATTGCAGAGACTTCCATAAAAGTCTTATTAATCAGATGTTTGGAGTAACCTCTCTCTTGTAGTCTCACTTTCAGATCCTCACTCTCCCTCACGAAGTCCTCTCTCCGGGAACAATTTCTTTTAATACGCATGAATTGGCCTTTGGCAATGCCTTTAAACACATGCCTCGGATGGCTCCTTCTGGCATGCAGCAACGTGTTCCCGGAGATAGGCTTCCTATAGAGAGATGAGGATACCCCCCTGGTTTCACCATCAAATCTGAGGGTAATATCAAGGTAGTTTATGCTGGTCTGGTCCCACTCGAAGGTGAACCGCAGACCAACACTATTGATATTAAGCAAATCGACCAGAGTGTCAAGTTGATCTTTGCTACCTGACCAGATGACTAACAAGTCATCAATGTAGCGCAAATATTTAACAATATATTGCGTACAATTTCTGTTACTTTTGACACTAGGGGTTGCGTCAAGTGTGGTAGTAGATATGTCATCTACTTAATTGAATGCACCCAGTGCAAAAAACAATATGTTGGTAGAACGACTAGGCCTGTGGGCAAGCGGATTAGAGAGCATCTCTCCTACGTTTCCCAGGAAAGGGCTGTTTCTGCTCTATCCAAACATTTTTTGGATGTACATATGGGAGATGTTGGAACCTTCAGGTGGCGGGCTATCGAGTCTGTGTCCAGACCACCTAGGGGAGGTGATTTACTTCATATCCTCTCCAGGCAAGAGATTTATTGGATTCACAGGCTCGGTAGCCTGGTACCTGAGGGTTTCAATTCGGAATTCGATATTATCAATTTTTGGCACAGATAGTACCTGACTCTACACATATTTCACTGGATATTTTCCTTGACACTTTAGAGGTGGTTAAAACCCACAGTCATTTATTAATTAATTAATACAATTTTTGGGCTGACAGGTATTTTATTAGGTTAAGGTGTGTTGTGTATAACTTTATGATATTGATAAATATTTAGGTTTAGTGTATGAAGCATTTTTTATATTCAACACTCTGCGTGGCCATTCAATTATTTGGCTCTCTAGTTCATATTTAGATATTTATTTATTTATTAATAATAATCCTATATTCGTTCATATGGATTGCTGATTCTTTAATACATCTGTATAATGAAAAATAATAATATATTTTTTATTATTATTATTTATATTTATGTACTAGTGGTTCAACTGGCCTTTTTGAAATTTGTTCCAACATTTATTAATTTACATATTTTACTCTTTTCTGTTATCTCCTAATAGGTTCAGATTAGTCTATGTATTTAAATATGTATGTATACATCTATTTATTTATTTTTTGTCACATCTACCTTTAAATGAATATTATCACAAATGCCTATAGTCCATATCTATATTTGATTATACATTTAAATCTCCATTTGTTATTATATTTATACCATACTTTTCCCCTTTTTTCTTAACAGCTCAGAGTTACAAGTTTGTTTTTAATCTATTTTTCTATACCACTCCCAGTTGGGGAGTGGTTAACAGGTATATAAGGTGTGCTCTATGGGTACCTGTTCACTGTCTATGACTACGGCCACACTGGGCCGAAACCGGTCAGACCTTTTTCTCTTGTCTCTCTGCTGAGAGTTTTTTATGACCATGTTTTATCCTGTAGAATTTCCACAATAAAGGCTTGTTTTTTACCTTTAAATTGGATATCAAGGGACTCTTTTCTCTATCTTGGACGTGCTTTGGATACTCTTTTGTTTTATATTAAATGTATATATCAATATACGGTGCTATATTAATTAAAGCAATATTCTGCCCTATTGTACAGTCACCCAGTAGAGGGTGGAACAGACATTTGCATATGTATATGTATTTAATAAACAGATACTTAGGGCGAGATTACATATGTGGAGTAAGTTTAAGCGTAACTGCTGAAACCCTTGTCGCCCGTAAATTCACCTCGCACATCGGGTGAATCACATAAACAGCACTGCCAAATGATAAACTGCCTTAAGTCAGAATAAACTATCAAGGTTCAGAAATGTGCGCAACTACACATTTCTGGCGTCGCCAGTAACTTACGGCAGTTTATTATATTGCGGCACGTAACTAAAAATAAAAAATAAGTTGAAATTGCATGTAAAACTCTAAACTGGACCCAAAAAATTAAACAGACTCGCCAAAACACCATCCCCCCACATCGCAATAAATATTAAAAGTTATTAACCCCTAATCTGCCAACCCCTCACAATGCAAAGTATATAATTACAATATTAACCCCTAATCCGCCATCCCCCCACATCGCAATGTCAAAAAAACATATTAACCCCTATTCCACCATCCCCCCACATCAGAAACTACCTAATAAACGTATTAACCCCTAATCTGCCAACCCCCCACAACCCAAAGTACCTACTTAACCTATAAACCCATTATCCGCCAACCCACCACAATGCAAACACCTAATTAATTAACCCCTAAACCAAACCAACCCCCCACAATGCAAAGTATTAACCTAATAACTGAGCCCCCTAACCTAACAACCCCTAATTTAATTTAAATTAAAATACACTTACATTAAATAAAAAAATACTAACTACATTAAAAATTAATAAAAAATAAAAAAACTAATTTACTAAAAAAAACTAATATTACAGAAAATAACAAACGCAATTATCTAAAATAAAAAAGTCATTCTTAATCTAATACCCCAAAAAAAACACCCCAAAATAAAAAAACCTAATGTAAAAATTACCAATAGCCCTTAAAAGGGCCTTTTGTAGGGCATTGCCTTAAGTTTAACAGCTCTTTTGCCAAAAATAAAAAGTACCTATACTGTTCTCACTACTGATAGCTAGACAGCTAGTTAACAAACCAGACAGAAATATAGTTGTGTTTATTCCAAACTGATTTTACTTCTGAATAGTTATTTTGTAAAACTGCAATACAATAAGAGAAGTTGAAATTACGATATGTACTAACACATGGTGTTTGCAATACATACAATAATACATGTTTCTAACACAGAGAGCTTACATTTAAACCTTACAGCAAATAGCAATTCAAATGTACAATGAACTCTTAGCAAACAATAAATAACTTACAGGCATATGTATATCTAGAGGCAAATATGAAGAGCTGATTTCCATGCTTCTTGAAGCTAAGATGGCTGCTGTGAAACTGAAAGTAAAAACAATTCATTGACCATTGAGAACTTTATTAACAAGAGGCAGAACACTTCCTGATTCATTCTGGAGAGGAACTAAGCTGTAATTTCAATATAAAAACACCAGATGGCATCAACATAATAACCATATAATAGACAGAACACTCCCCGCCTGGTATAAACATATACTATAATTACATGATCTATAAATTACTATTAAATTCAACCAGATAACTCTTTACTTTGAAAAAGAACAATCAAATCTGACACAGGTCTGAGATATACTTTAGTAGTCCCTTGTTTAATGATTTTGACCTCTACTTTGCGAATTTTACCATCACCACTAGGAATGGCTTTTACAATAAGAGCCATTGGCCATTCATTGCGCTTTACTTGAGAGTCTTTCAACAATACAAGATCTTCTTCTTGAACATTTGGTTTCTTCTCATTCCACTTTCTTCTTGTTTGGAGTGATGACAGGTACTCTTGCCTCCAATGTTTCCAAAAGGTATCAGCAAGATTCTAAACTTGCTTCCACTGGCACTTGTAAAGCTCTTTCAAGGTAAACTCACCAGATGGAGCTGATGTTGCACAAGCCTTTTGAGTCAAGAGCATTGCTGGTGTAAAAATTTCAGGTCTCTCAGGGTCTGTTGAAATAGAAACCAATGGTCTAGCGTTCATTATAGCTGTAACTTCAGTCATCAATGTAGTAAGCACTTCATGGGACAGTCGAGTGTTTTTGCTTTGCATCAACATTGAGTCTAGAATACATCTAGCCACACCAATCATTCTCTCCCACACTCCTCCCATATGAGATGAGTGAGGGGCATTGAAAGTCCAGGTGCATCCCTGATCCAGTAGGTAGCTTCGAATCTCAGGATCATCTGAGTTAATTTTTAGTTCCTTACAGGCTCCTACAAAGTTTGTCCCTTTGTCAGATCGGAATTGCTTAACTGGTCCACGAAGGGAAAGAAATCTTCTCAGAACATTAATGAAGCTTGAAGATGACATACAGTAGATTCAATCAGCTCCAAATGAACTGCTCTAGTGCTTAAACAAGTGAACATCACAGCCCATCTCTTACTCTCTGCAGAGTGTCCTCTAGTATAGCTAGATACTACATTCCAAGGACCAAAAACATCAAGCCCTACATATGAGAATGGAGGAGCTACAGTAAGTCTGTCTGTTGGGAGATCTGACATCTTCTGTTCCTGCAGCCTTCCTCTCAGCTTCTTACAGGTGACACACTTGTGAACAACACTGGAAATGAGTTTTTTAGCTCTAATGATCCACAAGCCTGCTGAACGTAGAGCACCTTCAGTAAAATGACGACCTTGATGTGCTACCTTTTCATGATAATGTTTAACTAAGAGTGTAACTATGTGATGGTTGGCAGGAATTATAAGAGGATGTTTCTCATTTTCAGTCATGTCTGCATTAAGCAAATGCCCTCCTACTCTAATCAATCCGTCTTTTTCAATTATAGGATTCAAACATTTGATTGGGCTTTGATCAGGGATTTTCTTTTCTTTTAATAAAGACCTTTTCTCTACCGAAAACGCCTCTTGTTGGATACATGTGATAATCACTGTCTCAGCTTGCAAGAAATCTAATAAATGGCATAACCCTTTGCAGCAATGCCAGCCTGTACATGACTCCTTTTGAGTGCTGCTGGAAAATGACTTGGCAATGTGAATAAGTGTTGCTATACCTCTCACAAGGGACTTCCACTTTGAGAATCTGAGAAATCTATGTGAGTCTAACTGGTGTTCATACACTTCAGTTATTAAAGCTGTTACTTCAGGTCTGATCTCACTGTCAGAATCTGGTTCAATGAGGTCAAATACTTTAGCTTCAGATTGATCACTAGTATCTGCCTGATGTAAGAAATCTGGGTCTGAGAACCAGTTGGTATGTTTTAGGTGTGCTGCCTGAATTGGTCTAGTACCATGATCTGCTGGATTCTGACTGGTGTTAATATAATGCCAATGATATGGATGATTAGATTTTCTAATACGAATTATTCTGTTTGAGACATATACATGAAATCTCCTACAAGTATTGTGAATGTAACCTAACACAATTTTGCTGTCAGTGTAATATTTAACTGCATAAAGTTCAATGTCCATTTTTTCAGTTATAAGTTCAGCTAGCTCAACTGAGAAAACAGCTGCACATAATTCTAGAAGTGGCACTGTATGGGCTGGTCTTGGAGCTAGTTTAAATTTGCCCATAATAAAACCTACATGACATTGACCACTACTGTCTATGACTCTGAGATATGCCACAGCTGCTATCGCTACAGTAGAAGCATCAGAAAAAACACATACCTCCTTTCTCACTGTGGACGATAGTGACACCGGCACATAAGGTCTGGGAATACTGAGATCTTCAAGATGGATCAAGTCTTCTGTCCATGCTTTCCATTGAGCTTCTCTATCTGGTAAGAGTGGGGAATCACAGTCACATTGGTCTGTTGAGAGTTCTCTGACTAAAGATTTACCATGCATAGTGATTGGAGATGCAAACCCAAGTGGGTCATAAAGACTGTTTACTGTAGCCAGGATAACTCTCCGTGTGAATGGTTTTACCGCTTTAGACACTTGAAAAGTGAAACTGTTGGTCTGTAAGTTCCAACTTACTCCTAAGCTCCTTTGAAGGGGTAGAGGATTGACACCTAAAACAAGGTCCTTTAGATCTTTAGCTCTGTCATCTGCAGGAATTGCTTCCATTACTGGACTTCTGTTGGATGCCACTTTTTTTAGCTTGAGATTCGATCCTGCGAGCATGTCCTTAGTCCTCTGCAGGAGACTGACTGCTTCGGCTTCAGTAGGCACAGATGTGAGTCCATCATCCTCATAGAAATTTCTCAAGATAAACTGTTCTACATCTTCGCCATACTCACTCTTTCCTTGCTTTGCTATTTGTCTTAGACCATAAATAGCTATGGCTGGGGAAGGTCTGTTCCCAAAGACATGTTCCTTCATCCTGAACTCTGTAATTTCTTTGTTAAGGTCATTGTCACAGAATCAAAGAAATCTCAAATATTTACGGTGATCTTCTCTAACCATGAAACAGTAAAACATTTGATGTACATCAGTGGTAATTGCAACTTGCTCTTTGCAGAAACATAAAAGGACACCTAGTAGTGTATTATTTAAATCAGGTCCACTGAGGAGTGTGTCATTCAGTGAGATGCCTTCAAACTGAGCACTTGAGTAAAAAACTACTCTGATCTGTCCTGGCTTCTGAGGGTGATAGACACCAAAGATTGGTAGGTACCAACACTCCTCACCAGGTTCCAATGGTGGGGCAGGTTCTGCTTGCTCATGATCAAACATCTTTAGCATGAAGTTAACAAAATGTTCCTTCATTTCAGTTTTTTTCACAAAGGAATGCTGTAGAGCAAGGAGTCTTTTCTGGGCTTGCTCTATGTTGTTTGGTAGTCTAAGACGAGGTGAGCGAAATGGTAGGGGTGCTACCCAGTAATTTGCTTCATCAATAAACATCTCTTTTTTAAACTACAACAAGGAACATACCATCTTGAATATACATAGTAGGTTTGTCATCGTTTGGAGTAGTAACAAACACATTATCATCTAATTTGTCCACATTGTGAGTTGCAGTTCCTAAACAACACAATAAGGGGGTGTATGGCTGTTGTTTACAAGCCTTAAAAGTCTATTTTACCTGTATATAGCTAGTGCATGGACTGAACAGAGAAGTGCGTCCACTAGGCAGCACATTTGTCTTGAAAGAGTTCACATCTGCTGGTCTATGAGCTCATCCTAAGCATACTTCCCCAACTATGACCCAACCTAAATCTAAATGTTGTGCATAAGGACTATTGTGAGGTCCATTAATCTGTTCACGTACTTTGTGCACCATCAGAATGTCTCTTCCTAACAAGAGAAGTATTTGTGTGTTAGGGATCTTGTCTGTTAAGGATTTCAGATGAGGGAAATGCTGTGTAATCTCAGGTGTTGGAATTTCTGACCTGTCATCAGGTTTCATGTCACATTCAATAAGTGTGGGGAGTTTTATGTGTGTTTTCCCATCCATAGACTGAACAGTGAAGTTGGATACCCTACACCCTGTTCTCTCTATAATGCCTGAGCATGTTCTTAGAGTGTAGGAAAATGTTTCACCACTAATGTTAAACACATCAAAAAACTCTAATTTGGCTAAAGAACGGTTACTTTGATCATCTAACACTGCATACATCTTTACAGAACAGTCAGGTTTATTATAGGGATATACAGTTACTAAACAAATCTTGGAACATGATCTGGGCCCTGTCCCTTTCCCGCATACATCAGTACACTTGGATACGACAGTGGGTGGAGTAGCTTCCTCTTGCTCCCCGCCTTGCTCTCTCTTAGGTAAAAGAGTCTCTACTACCCAGGGAGCTGGACCTGGATGCAAAGCTGAAGTATGCTGGTCACTGTTGAATTCTCTGCATCTTATGTTATTCTTGCAGTCTTTGGCAATGTGTCTGGTGGATGCACAACATCTAAAGCAGATAGAATTCTCCTTCAGGTAAGCTTTACGTTCATCAATGTGCTTGCTTCTGAACCCATGACACTTTGACAGTGGGTGTGGTTTATTATGAATTGGACATGGACTGTCTGATTCCATGGATTTCCTTGCAGGGCTGTTCACTTGTGGAGTTGCATTAGCAGCTGACACTTCTGTCTTTCTTACTGACACTGTTGGTCTGTTACTGTACCTTGTTCCTGTCTTCTATGTATTTGCTGGAACTTGGTTGCTGCATGTTGAGAATATGAAGCTTGGATCATTTCTAGTCTTTGCTTGGTTGACAATAAATCTGGTGAAGAAACTGAATGGTGGAAAGGAGACATGATGGTCTTCTTTGTACTTGGAACCTTGAAAAATCCACTTTTCTTGCAGGCTATATGGCAGTTTTTCAATAATTGGTTTGATGCCATGAGCTGTGTCTAGGTATGCCAGTCCTGGCAAATAGCCTCCAGCCTTAGCTGCATTCACCTCCAACAACATGTCACCAAGTTCTCTTAACTTTATATTGTCTTTGTTTGAGATTTTGGGGAAGTTTTCTAGCTTCTTTAACAGTGCATTCCCAATAGCTTCAGGGCTGCCATAACAATCTTCTAGTCTCTGCCATACCATTTTAACTCCATCAATTGGGTTATGAACATGCACTGACCTGATTCTCTTAGCCTGTTGAGATGACTCTGGTCCAAGTCACTTAGTCAGAAGATCTAGCTCTTCTCTGGCCGTAAGATTAAGATCTCTGCTGACACCTTGGAATGATGTCTTCCATGCCCAGTAGTTCTCTGGTCGATCATCAAATGTCAGTACCCCTGTACTCACTAACTCTTGATAAATTAGGTGATTTGCTAGGTCAGTAGCCTCAGAAGTTCCTAATGTATTATTTCTGAGAGGGGATATGTGAGAGTCCATGTAATGTGATGGATGTCGTGGATCAGCGTAGCCTCTGCTTTCTTGAAAGTGCACCCTTGGTGTTGAGACATTTGCAGTGTCAGACTGGGAAGGAGGGTGCAAGTCAGGAATACTTGGAGTGGACTGTAAATGTCTAAACACCAAGGGTAAATATGTTGGTTCTGTACATACTCACCAGTCCTTTGTACTGAATCATGGGTAGTTATTTCTGCAAAACCTTGAAGTGGTTCCTCTTCTAGTTCAGCTGCTGCTTCATAGACTGCTGCTTCTGCAGATGCTGCAACTGCTGCCCTTTGAATCTTTAGCACATGCATATTAGCTTCTAACTCTGCCTTCCGTTGCGCTGTTTCTGCTTCTAGTGCTGCTTTCTGCTTTATCATGTCTGCTTCTTTTTCAGCATAAGAAACTTGTACCTGAGCTGCTTGCGCTTTAGCACAGGCTCTGAGTCCTGCAGAACTGGCTGATAATCTGCAGGAGCGCATAGAATAGTTAGAGCCAGAGGCATAGGATCTGGTCTCTAAAGTTTGCTACGTCATATTAAAACTCTTATCTTGGTTCATAGTGATCAGGTTAAAGTAGCGCAATATTTTAAATGCAGTTCTTTTGCAAATTATTTTTACTGCCTTTCACTTTAAATTGCAGGTCTTGTATGTTTGCTTGTTATTTACTGCTTTTTACTTTAAAATGCAGCCTTTGTATCTTGCTTGTTATTGCTTCTCACTTTACAATGCAGCTCCTGTATCTTCCCTTGATATAGCATGCCTTTTTACTATACTGTCCTCAATACTGATAGCTAGACAGCTAGTTAACAAACCAGACAGAAATAGCTTTGTGTTTATTCCAAACTGATTTTACTTCTGAATAGTTATTTTGTAAAACTGCAATACAATAAGAAAAGTTGAAATTACAATATGTACCTACACGTGGTGCTTGCAATACATACAATAATACATGTTTCTAACACAAAGAGCTTACATTTAAACCTTACAGCAAATAGCAATGCAATTCAAATGTACAATGAACTCTTAGCACACAATAAATAACTTACAGGCATATGTATATCTAGAGGCAAATATGAAGAGCTGATTTCCATGCTTCTTGAAGCTAAGATGGCTGCTGTGAAACTGAAAGTAAAAACTTTTCATTGAGAACTTTATTAACAAGAGGCAGGACACTTCCTGATTCATTCTGAAGAGGAACTAAGCTGTAATTACAATATAAAACCACCAGATGGCATCAACATAATAACCATATAATAGACAGAACAGTACCCCCTAACATTACAACCCCTCACCCCCCCAAAATAAAAAAAAACCTAACTAAAAAAAAGAAAACTAAGCTACCCACAAACCCCAAAATAGGTACTCACCATTGCTGAAGTCCGGCGATCCATCTTCTTCCCGGCTGTGAAAGGTTTTCATCCAGGCGGCTCGATCTTCATCCATCGTGGGTCCATCTTCTATCTTCTTGGAGGAGGAGCGGAGTGGTCATCGGAGGCACGGATATGAAGCGGGCGGCGGTCATCGGCGTCATGTAGGTCCTCTGTCTTCATGCGATAGTCCGCAGCACACTGAAGATTGAATGCAAGGTACCCCTTTTATATTGGGGCACCCTTGCATTCCTATTGGCTGAAACATTCAAATCAGCCAATAGGATGAGAACTTCTTACATCCTATTGGCTGATCGGATGGATAAGGATGGAGCCACCGGGAAGAAGATGGATCGCCGGACTTCAGCAATGGTGAATACCTATTTTTGAAGTTTGTGTTAGTTTTTTAGGCCTAGATTTGGAGTTTGGCGTTAGCCATGAAAACCAGCGTTAGAGGCCCCTAACGCTGGTTTCTTACGGACTCTGGTATTTAGAGTTCAGTTACCGACACTCAAAAATCACCCAACGCTCAAATTTCTACCGACACCTCAGACCCAGTAGTAAACATATACCGACAAAATAAACATTCACGAATCACAAAACAAATATTACACAAAGTACACTTACACTCATACAAACACTACACTATATTTATTTTTCAGATTTAATAATTTTTCATCAAAATACAAAGGATCAAAGTTGCGAGATCTCGGGTGTTAGAAAAAAAAACTACACAAATCCATTTTCCCATTGACTTACATTGACACACGGGAAAAGACCCTCATATACCTACATCTAACTAATAAGATTATCACAAATATACACTCATCGATGCATACAAACAATATACACCACATGACATACAAAAATATTTATTTATTACAAAAAGAACATGATTTAGTTACTTTTTCACACAAGCTCATGACGTCACTCACTTTACGAGGAAAACCAGTCTTTGAAAAAAAAAATTACAAAATTTTAGAGCCTCCATTGACTTCTATGGGGAAGACGTGCTCGTGCACGCGAAACCCACATTTCCCTAATGCACGCAAATAGCGTAGACCGAAAAAATCCAAATACCAGCACTAGAAAATACATGCTTTTATGCGTTAGACTATTTATGACTATTTCCCTATGGTGGATTTATGGATTTTACTTATTGAATATTCACAACACCATTAAATTGTTTCAGACTTTTATATTACATCAACTACAAATCAACATCACTAGTAACAAACATTTTTACTAATAAAATCACATTTAAACGGACACAAAAATAATGTAAACTTTTCAGGATTCACAAACACTACACAATGGGAAACAATTCTCATTTACCTTTATTATTGCATTTCAGTTATTCAACTCATATGCTTGCAGCAACAGCATATCTACATAGGCTTAACACATGATCAGTCATGGATGCACATACATTACTTTTAACATTCACTCATACATGTGCATTCAAATGATGGGGGAAAAACACATTACATTCTCTCTAGGAATCACAAAACAGAACATATGGATTTTACTGTACTTTTAACATCATGATTCCATCACCAGAAACCATTAGGAATGACGTACAAGAAGAACATCATTACACCAGATTACAGATGTCACTTTATGGGAAGGAACAACAATGCCAGACCGCTATATAGAAGTCAGCATATGTGGGACACAATCACAATATATACGTACATGTACATAACACGCATCACCCATCACGCAACTACAAAGCACACATTTAGATTTTATTCAGCACACAATAACAATGTAGCACAATACAACAACACAATGAGGATTTCAGAACTACATAGGCAGGTTAATAATATCATGACGTCATTAGAAGATTCAACCATACACATCACAGATTCACGACTGTACCGCCCCTTTCGGAACTTTAACACTCAATACTACAATACAACATATACGTAAAGAACAGTTTGGAACAGCATTATTAGGGAGATTTGAATGGGACAATTAATAAATATTGTCAGATCGCAAATCACTTATATATATAATACTACAGATGACAGCCGGAAGTTATTCAGCATTAGTGCGATTTGAAAGGGACGCATACAATATTGACATCTCGGCAATCACTTATATACACAATACTACAGATGACAGCCGGAAGTTATTCAGTATTAGTGGCATTTTAAATGGATGAGTACAATATTGACAGCTCGGCAATCACTTACATATATAATACTACAGATGACAGCCGGAAGTTATTCAGTATTAGTGCCATTTTAAATGGACGAGTACAATATTGACAGCTCGGCAATCACTTATATACACAATACTACAGATGGCAGACGGGAAGTTCTGAATTATTATTGCGATTTTAAAGGGACGCATACAATATTGACAGCTCGGCAATCACTTATATATATACAATACTACAGATGGCAGACGGGAAGTTCTGAATTCTTATTTCGATTTTAAAGGGACGCATACAATATTGACAGCTCGGAAATCACTTATATATACAATACTATAGATGGCAGACGGGAAGTTCTGAATTATTATTGAGATTTGAAAGGGACGCATACAATATTGACAGCTCGGCAATCACTTATATATACAATACTACAGATGACAGCCGGAAGTTCTTCAGTATTAGTGCGATTTGAAAGGGACGCATACAATATTGACAGCTCGGCAATCACTTATATACATAATACTACAGATGGCAGACGGGAAGTTCTGAATTATTATTGCGATTTTAAAGGGACGCATACAATAATGACATCTCGGCAATCACTTATATATACAATACTACAGATGACAGCCGGAAGTTATTCAGTATTAGTGCCATTTTAATGGGACGCATACAATATTGACAGCTCGGCAATCACTTATATATACAATACTACAGAAATACTACAGATGACAGCCGGAAGTTATTCAGTATTATTGAGATTTGAATGGGACGCATACAATATTCACATCTCGGCAATCACTTATATATACAATACTACAGATGGCAGACGGGAAGTTCTGAATTATTATTGCGATTTTAAAGGGACGCATACAATAATGACTGCTCTGCAATCACTTATATATATACAATACTACAGATGGCAGATGTTAATTTATTGTTTACAAACAATATTGCAGCAACATTGATAGATCACATTCGATGCACATTATACACAACTATGCACTTTCATTCATTTTAGCCTGGACGTGTGCTTGTTACTATAAGATCGCGTTTAAGAAATATTGATTACGCATATGATCAAACATTGCAAGCATGCACTGTATGTGTGATATTTGACACTTTCACATTGAGATTCATTGTTGGAAAACAACATTTCAGCAAACAACAAAAAAACGCCCACTGTGAAAGCATTCGCGCCGCTCACATACAAACAAGTGAATACAATTAGCAATCATTACAAACTCAATACCATTGGACTAATTGTACTATAAATCACCAAAACAACATGGCCAAAGCATCACTTGTGATCCACATCAGATCAAGTGCATACCTTGTTACGCTGTTTTGAAAGATGGATGACGATGACATGGTAGACACTGCTGGTGCTGCTATTGGCAAACTAGCTGTTGATCGAATCAGGCAGCCTCGGTGGCTCAGACTGAGACGAAGGGGTCGTCTGGTTCGAGGTCCTCCTGTCTACAGGGTGAGACCCACCTTGGAAAACATGAGCGACTTTGAGGTTTATGATAAGTATCGGCTAAATCGCGAACAGCTCATTGGCCTTTACGATCTTCTTAAACCTCATTTGGAGCCACGTATAAGAATAAGGACTGCTGTTCCCGACATGAGTAAGATGCTAAGCTGTCTATACGTCCTGGCCTCCGGAAGTTTTCAATCCAGAGAAATGTACATGCATGGCCTGGCTCAAGGTACATTCTCTGTGGTGTTTGATAACTTTCTGGACGCCATGGTACGTATCAGTAAGCAATACATAGGATTCCCACAGAATGATGGTGATTGGAGGCGCCTGAAGCGGGAATTCTTTGATATTGCTGAATTGCCCAATGTCTTGGGAGCCATAGATTGTACCCACATTGCGCTGCATGCTCCAATTGATGACTTGCCCTTCAGAAATCGCAAACATTTTCATAGCCTCAATGTGCAGTATGTTTGTGACGCACGGATGAGGATTATGCATGTGTGTGCGAATTTTGGAGGGGCTAGTCATGATGCCCGCATCCTCTCTCTGTCGTCCCTGTGGAGACCGTTTGAGGAAAGACAAATGCCCCCTGGTTATCTCGTTGGTGAGTATTTGTGCACAACATGGTTAATTAGTTTGACAATTGCCACTGTAGTTTTAAAATGTTAGCGTAATGTTCAGCTATCGGATGCAATTTAACCATTTTTTCTTTTTTTCCCGCTAATGTCTACTTTTAGTTCAATGCAGATATGTAGCATGTCTTACCTTAAATGCTCAGATACAGAATGCAATGTAACCATTTAGTTTGCATTTTACACAAGGTTTGGTTTAGGAGAAATACGCATATGTAGCATGTCTTAGCTGAAATGGCAAGATATTAGCTAATGCAATTTAACCATGTCATTGTCTCTTTCCGCTAATGTCTTTTAGTTCAATGCAGATATGTAGCATGTCTTACCTTAAATGCTCAGATAGAGAATGCAATGTAACTATGTAGTTTGCATTTTACACAAGGTTTGGTTTAGGAGAAATACGCATATGTAGCATGTCTTAGCTGAAATGGGAAGATATTAGCTAATGCAATTTAACCATGTCATTGTCTCTTTCCGCTAATGTCTTTTAGTTCAATGCAGATATGTAGCATGTCTTACCTTAAATGCTCAGATAGAGAATGCAATGTAACCATGTAGTTTGCATTTTACACAAGGTTTGGTTTAGGAGAAATACGCATATGTAGCATGTCTTAGCTGAAATGGGAAGATATTAGCTAATGCAATTTAACCATGTCATTGTCTCTTTCCGCTAATGTCTAGTTTTAGTTCAATGCAGATATGTAGCATGTCTTACCTTAAATGCTCAGATAGAGAATGCAATGTAACCATGTAGTTTGCATTTTACACAAGGTCTGGTTTAGGAGAAATACGCATATGTAGCATGTCTTAGCTGAAATGGGAAGATAGTAGCTAATGCAATTTAACCATGTCATTGTCTCTTTCCGCTAATGTCTAGTTTTAGTTCAAGGCAGATATGTAGCATGTCTTACCTTAAATGCTCAGATAGAGAATGCAATGTAACCATGTAGTTTGCATTTTACACAAGGTTTGGTTTAGGAGAAATACGCATATGTAGCATGTCTTAGCTGAAATGGGAAGATAGAGAATAATATTGAACTAGATTATTTTTTTTTAAAATAAACATTTGTTAGTGGATTATCGTGTACTAAACTTTTTATTGGACTTCTGGGTACATGAGCCGGCCTTGGCTCATTACCCCCTTGCGTAGCCCGACTGATGTGTCTGAGGAGCGCTACAATAGGGCTCATAAGAGAACCAGGGCGGTGGTTGAATGGATGTTCGGGCTCCTGAAGATGAGGTTCAGGTGCCTGGACAGGTCGGGAGGAGCCCTCCAGTACAACCCAAAGAAGGTGGCTAAGATTGTTGTAGCCTGTAGCATCCTGCATAATATTGCACAGCGGGCTGGGATGCTGCAGGGCTTCCCGGTGCACCGAAACCTACTCAGAGATGAGGAGGATGATCCTGTTCTAGAGGGGCCATTCCGGGACGAGGGGCTCAATGTCAGAGCAGACATCCTCAACCGCCACTTTAGACGGTAAATAATAGAAGTTAGACTGGAGTATTGTCAATAGATGTGAACTCTAGGGAAATGACAAGTAGAGAATTGTGCAAACATGTTAGGATTGTTCATCAAATGCTAAAAATGTGTTTCATTTATTAATATCGGTGATGCTCTGGGCATTGGGTCCTGTAGCGAGTCTTTGCCACCTGGTTTTTAAAGAGGACATCAGATGGTAAGTATAAATGTATGGACTGTTGCTGGCATGAATTGTACACAAATACATCATATGGCATACATTTTCTAAACTAGTATTTAATTTACACATTACTTAAAATGTAAATACTCAGAAATGGATCCTCTAGCATAACTATCCTCTAGCATGACTATTGTTTAATGTCACACATTACAGGTTCGTTCTGCTCAATATGACTCATCTTCACACTTGATAGAACATAACACAAGATGCTACACACGCTTAGTAAGCTAGTGACAGAAATTTATTCTGAAATGGGGGGTGGGAGAGGGGTACAGAAATGATTCACACACTTGTAGTAATTTTTTTAAACTTTTTCTGCCATTAGGGAGCTGACTTAATCTAAAGACTGAAAGGGAAGAATTAGAAGCCTGACAGTGAAGATTGCCCAGACTGACAGTGGAAAAAGGCAAGATTGAAATTGAAGTATACCAATGGGATCATGTCTGGCATTATCTTTCCAATCTGCTGACCTTGAAAACCATACAAAGACATGTTCACATGGTAAGTGCCAACTATTTGATAGAATAAGGCTGTGGAGGCATCCTATTGGAGACACTTAGATTATTTTCTAATTTTTAGATGGTATTTCACAGTCCTCTATTTTTGAAATGATGAATAACACACCTATTGAAGATCAACTGTTTACCCCTGAATTGACTTTCAAAGACCATGCATTATCCAGGTTGGTGTACCAATGCATGCTAGTTAAGAATCACAGGAAGAATGTTGAATATTAGTAGCTTACATACATTAGTCATATTTAGTTCATAATTAGATATTTAGGGATCACAATCAGACACTTAGATGATTTTACTTTTTTAGATGGTATTTCACAGTCCTCTATTTTATGAACTGATGAATAAGACACCTATTGAAGATCAACTGTTTACCCCTGAATTGACTTTCAAAGACCATGCATTATCCAGGTTGGTGTACCAATGCATGCTAGTTAAGAATCACAGGAAGAATGTTGAATATTAGTAGCTTACATACATTAGTCATATTTAGTTCATAATTAGATATTTAGGGATCACAATCAGACACTTAGATGATTTTACTTTTTTAGATGGTATTTCACAGTCCTCTATTTTATGAACTGATGAATAAGACACCTATTGAAGATCAACTGTTTACCCCTGAATTGACTTTCAAAGACCATGCATTATCCAGGTTGGTGTACCAATGCATGCTAGTTAAGAATCACAGGAAGAATGTTGAATATTGGTAGCTTACATACATTAGTCATACTTATTTCATAATTAGATATTTAGGGATCACAATCAGAAAAAGGAATACATATTATAGTTGATATAGAGGTATTTGAATGGACATGAAATATTACATTTATGTTCAGCATACATATATATTATTGAAATGTGATATACATTATTATGTATAATTAGAAATTCAGATATTTAAATTTATTTTTTATTACACAATATAATGGTGTATGTTTTTTTTTTTTGTTAAAAATTTAATTAATAAATATCTTGATAAAATGTTGAACAAAGTTAGAGCATAGACACAAGATGATTGTAAATGTATTTTATGAATATTTGACAACGTGTGTATTAACTTTGTTAAAATTTTGTTTTTTAATTTCAGATTGTCATCTGATGACTTCCAGGAATATTTTTTTGTTTCTGAAACTTTTAATTTTTTAAATGGTAATAATAAACATTTTATTATTAAATACACTCTTTTGAACAGATTATAATAAATATCCAGATAATCTGTCAATAAAAAACAATTTGACTCCCATGACTGGTAGTTGGCTATTTGACAAGCACATGCATAAGATCAAATAATGCATTAATTGTAGAAAATCCACTGATTCAGAGAATATTACATTAAACTATCTTTTTTTAAATTAATTGGGGAGTGAGATCCATCGATGCTTTTCTTTGGAAATTCTTAGATGTTAAAATAATTTCGGATATGTAGTCAAAATTTGACATAAATTATTTGTTTTCACTTTTAAGAAGGGGAAGTGGTTCAATTTCATTAAAGTGACAGTGTTGTTGAATGTAAAATTAATTTTATAAGATCTTGTATCTTCCTTAGGTATCTCAAAACATTATTTTCTAAATTCTTTTAATTTTTACATTTATAAATGGTAGGTCATTTAACTTGATATTTTTCACAAGCTAGTTATTGGATGCCAGGTTAATCGATTTAATTTTCTAGTGGAGTCATTTAACTATAGTTATTAATATTATGTAGTTTTTAAAATCTTACCTCTTGGGTTAGACATCACATATCTATATATAATTTTCATTCCCCTTTAGTTTATTTTGACAATGTTAAATCAACATTCCAAATGTTTTGGTCCTTAAAGGGACATTCACAAAGTATATTGTGTATTGATTTTTAAATAATTCATAAAAGAATTTAAACATATTTAGAAAGTACTATAGAATTACATTCAGTCTTTAAATATACTTTGAAAAAGATACATCAATGCACATATCTTAGTCAATTACATAAGGCATCTATGTGCAACCAACAATCAGCATCAAAATAGCCTATGTAGATATGTATTTAATCCAAGAATATATATATAATTACAATCTAATGATTGAATACCAAAACATATTAAGTTGTTCAAATATTATAATCTTATCCAAAATGCATACATAACATATAGCTTAATGTCCCTCTAAGCCGAAGACTCCGAAATACCTCCTTTATAATATATATTTCAGTCAGTGTGTAAAACAATCCAGAAGTTAATCTAAATTTGCTTTACTCATATGTTATACTAATTTAGCAAAAAGAAGGTGCCTAGGCTTCTGATATTTCAAGCATTATTGTGAAATGTTTCTTTAAAGGGACATGAACTCAAAATATACTTAAAGGGAGACAGTTAAAAAATTAATGATTTATACATTCTGAATGAGTATTCTATTTTAAGCAACTTTAAAAATTGTCTCATATTATGAATGCTCCTTGTGATGTTGCTATAATTACTTTAAAAATAAGGCATTAAATAGATAATTTATTTGCTTCAGTACTCTGGACAGAACTTGTTTTTTTTGGTTGGATTAAATTATCCAACAATCATCAAGGACAACCCAGGTTTTTTGAAACAATTGTCCGTAATCTAAAATATCATTATTGATTTGCAAAGAAAGATAACAAGATAATTCTTAACATTTGAGAATCGGATTAAATTATAAAGTTGTTTAACATTTCATGCTCAATCTGAATCACGAACGCTACATTTGTTTGGACAGTGTCCCTTTAAGAGATTTAAAGAGTGTATTTACTTCTCTTCTTATCTTGACATACTTTGCTTGAAAAGCATATCGAGATAGGCTCAGTAGATGAAGATTGGTGGATGCACAGAGATGCCTTATGTGATTGGCTCAACCATGTGCATTTAAATTTCTTCTGTTGAGGATATCTAAATACTAAGATAAATTGAGTTACATTTTAAAGTCTAAACAATTTTCTATCTCTACAGATCATTTGATACAATTGTTTGTTTGTAATGTCTATTTAAAAATAAAGACGCCATTGCACAATAACATATATGAGCACTTCAGACAAATACAAGCTCGAGGTTTATTTACTAATAACAAACAAACCTGTAGTTTAACATTTATAAACAGATTATCCAAGTTACTGACATTATAACCTGAATTTGAACATTCAGAAATATTGCGTGGGAAACGCATCTTGAAACACCAGATTAGCATCTTTAAACATTAGAGTCTAATGTCACGCAATAGCACACAATCAATGTGCATTATAAATACATTTAATAGAGCAATATCAATACTTCACAATAAGTCAAGAAATGGATTTTATGAACAATAAAGACATACAATATTAAATGTGTATTTGTATTAAAGAAACAGACCGTTATTAAACCGAGAAATGTCTACAACATTTAATAATGTGACAATATTAGATTTTAAATAGAATTTTATCATTAATATTTAACGGATCACGGATATTAAATCTGCGTCACACATATCCGCATGACAGGCCCATGAGTTACAAATAAGTCTACATGAAAAATGAAGTTACAGCACCACCAGGAGGTATGTGTAAGGAAGTTACTAAGATATGAAACATTAAGGAACGGCCAATCAGAGTTCATCACACAAACACAACTTGAGTCAGGATGGTCTCACAGACATTCTAACAATATTTCAAACTTTTATCCAATCAGATGTACAGATAACTTGTCCCATGGTGCATTTCATGTTTACTTCACCATATAAAAGTCCATTACACGTTGCCATCTTTGTCAGTTCTCTAATGCCTGCAGGCAGTATATAATATTTATAAAAAATTATATTCTACAACCCAGCAGGCATGTCAGCTCCCAGGTTCACCAAGGAGGAGAGCGCTGCACTGGTCCACGCCGTCAAGGACTTTTATCCCCAGCTGTTTGGGAACAAGAGGAGGTTGACAGATGCACCTGTTAAGAAGGCCCTCTGGGAGTCTATCACCAATGCAGTTAGATTGGTGTGTGACGTCCAGAGGAGCCAGGATCAAATCATGAGGAGATTCGGAGATATGAGGTTGCGCTTAACAAAAAAAGTCAACCTCATAAGGGACTGGGTACAAGCCCGTAAAAGAGGGGGCCAAAGAAAGGCCCCGCGGAAACTATACCTAGTCCCTTATGAGGTGACTTTATGCGAGCTCCTCAATCTCCGGGTCCCCAAAAGATTTAGATCCTCGCCATCCTCTTCTTCCCTCCCAGCTGCGGGATCTGAAAGTCCTGACGCGGGGGCTAGGGCAACTGCTTCTCTGTCCGGTGGCCTGGGAGGAGATGATGGAGAATCTGAACCAGGTAACTATCCTACTTCATATAATATCTTAATATTTGATTTATTTGTAAAAAATGTGTATATAGTCAGATACTAAACCTATACAGATCTCACAACATACACTACATATGATGTTTAGATATCTGATTTTAGATTAGTGACACATGAAATAGGAATGATGTTTCTTGCGCTCTACAGAATATGCGTCACAGAGCGAAAATGGAATTGCGCATACACGTTAACATGGGTTTGCTGTAAGTGGCATTGCTTTATACATGTTGGTCAAATGACGGATGCGTAATTCCGCTTGGAATCATTGCGCAATGATCGCGAAAATGGAATTGCGCATACACGTTAACATGGGTTTGCTGTAAGTGGCATTGCTTTATACATGTTGGTCAAATGACGGGTGCGTAATTCCGCTTGGAATCATTGCGCAATGATCGCGAAAATGGAATTGCGCATACACGTTAACATGGGTTTGCTGTAAGTGGCATTGCTTTATACATGTTGGTCAAATGACGGATGCGTAATTCCGCTTGGAATCATTGCGCAATGATCGCGAAAATGGAATTGCGCATACACGTTAACATGGGTTTGCTGTAAGTGGCATTGCTTTATACATGTTGGTCAAATGACGGATGCGTAATTCCGCTTGGAATCATTGCGCAATGATCGCGAAAATGGAATTGCGCATACACGTTAACATGGGTTTGCTGTAAGTGGCATTGCTTTACACATGTTGGTCAAAATGAAATGTGAATTATTATATATGTGAAGAATACAGTATTCTTATTTTCAATATTATACATAATAAAAAAAGAAGAATCCAAATAAATTATAACATATGCCCATCAATTGATGAGAATGAAATAACACTAAAAAATAATTTAAGCTACAGTAAACAACACAACTGATTGAAAATAAGAGTACAGGATATATTTATCATGAATTGAATTGAGGAAACAATTAACTCATGGGACTACCAAAGGATTAATAGTTTTTAATTGATTTGCTAATAATGTAAAGATTTTAAACATGGCATGATTTGTATTAATGATATCCAATCCTCATTTAATATATTACAGATCTGGATGTTGGTGCTGGATCCTCAAGGCAGGGCTTGTCACAGTATGGTATGTCTCATTTTAATTGACATTTGTCTTAGAAACATGGACAGAACATTACATACTAAATCCACATTGTTCAATATTTATATGTATCTGCAAAATGGATTTTAAAACTTTTTGCAAATAAGAATAAATAAAACAAAAAAATAGGATTACATTGTAAGACTACTCTGATTTTGTTTGGAATTTAAGATATCCCATCTATTCTGGATGTCTTAATTTTAATGTAAGATTCTTTGAATGTCCAATTTATATTCTTCCCTTGTGTATTGCTTAATCTTATTTGTATACATTTTTAAAAAATACACAAAATTTTGCATATGTTTAGATTTTAAAAATATAGATTCCATTTTTGAAATTGATCACGTCATTTAAGGGACATGCCAACTAAATTTTACATAGAATTATTTGTAAACGTGATTTTATTGTTTTGTTTAAACATTTTATGAGCTACATTGGTTCAGTCTATTGTTTTAGTTCTTAAAAAAAATAATGGATTTTGGTTTAGGTTAAACAATGCATTACTGGTATTATCCGGCTGTTTTTCTATGCATAAATTGGCATATTTACAAAAGTTAAAATCATGTGTTCAGATAACAGTAGTACATAGTTTAAAAAAGTATACTATTACACATTTAGAGCTTCATGTCCCTTTAATAGATGAAAATTAAATAATTCTTAGGATATCCTTAAATAACATATTAGATTTGAATTGCATGCTCAATCCCATTCATTACATCAACATATGGAGTAGAGAATTCATTAACACCAACATTGTCAAATCAATATATTTTTATATTAAAGGGACACTGAGCTAAAATTATTAATGTTGTCATTCAGATAGAGCATGCAATATTAATCAACATTTAAATATAATACTATAATCATATGTGAAATATTCTATTGCTAAATGTATTTTAAAATCAAGAATGTACGTTTATCTGCAGCTCAATTTTGGTTGACCAACCTGGGTTTTTATTGATGATTGGTGGATACCTTCAACAAACAATATTTATTGAATCCAATATTGCTTATCTGCCTTTAAGATTAAAATGTAGCAACATTAAAATTATAATACGAGTCAATGTTAAATCATTTGGAACAGTTTGAACAGTGAAATCAATGATTGAAATAAATCATGTCAGTGTCCCTTTAATAAACAATAGATTCATTAATCCTTACATTCTTTGGATTAGACAATATTGATATATAATTCACATATTCACTGTTGGAGTTACTTTATAGATATAAGCATACTCTAACAGCACCATGATTACACATTTGTACTAATCAATTTGGTTTGGTATTGTGATCAATATGTGTTGTGTCCTAAACAAGATTACTGTACATTGCACAAATGGCTCGATGTGCCACATGTCTTTGTTTATATTTGTCAACAGCTGTTATTCAAAATGTGGTTTGTGTGTATTCTTTTAAGAACATTGATCAATGGGTATATTTAGATATGCAATAGCATCGTATGAGATGAGTTTGATGTCTAATATAGTCAGAAATTAAACATATGTTCAATACATCATTTTTTACAGAATCCCCTTGATTCAATCAAGCATTTTTTTTTATAATGACTGCTCTATTCTTCACATTTTCAAGTTGATTATTCTTATAAATCGATACAGATGTGATTTAGTGATATCCCAAATGTGTTCACTAATATATATCTATATCATTCATAGAGAGAGTTGGTGTGGGGAGCCCTGAGGAATCCAGCACTGACACAGAGCCGCATTTGCGGTCTTCTGGTAAGTCCATTGACTCATTTATATGTCATTGAAGGTGTATTGGTAATCAATATTATGAGCATGATTCTCATGAAGCATAACATTTGAAACAAACATATAATTTACTCCTCTGATTATATATTAATTTTATTTGAATATTGAAAGATTAAGAATTAAAACTTTCTTAGTCTACACCTTTGTTATTCAGAAGATGTATAGCATATGTTTGTTTCCATGTTCATTTTTGACAACAATCATCAAGTGATACACACATGAGAAATCTTAAATGTTCAATGTACTATGCTTTTATGATTTAAAAATTAATACAAACAATAAATTGAAAATCTGAATCATTGAGAATAACAAATCTAATGTCATTTGTATGCTCCATCAAAATGATGTAAATCATAACTTTGGGTGTGTATATCTTTAATGCAACATTGATGTGTGTCTTTGAGCAACAGTAACATATGTTATAATATCTGATCTTAACGTGTACACAACATGTTATGTTTTACAGAGATTGATTTAACATGTGGGACGGAGGAGGAAGAGACTCCCTTGAAGTCTGATGGTATGTGAAATATATCTAACATGTTTCCAACATGTTGCTTTATTGGAAATCATTTTATTGAAGACATTCAAAGTCTACAGCTTTTGCACTTTAAAAAAGGATTATTATTTGTCTGTTCAAATACACTACTGCCCCCTTTATATATCAGGCATCATGAAGATATGCTTGGATTTGTTTAAATATTTGTATTTGAAATTCATGCCATCATGATGTCACATGCATATTCTAGGCCAAACCACAATAATAATTTTAGAATTGTACAGATAGTCATTGCTATTAATCTGAGTGCCTATATGCATACCATATCCTCATGTCATCATTGTTTAGAAATTCAAACACACTTCTAAGTATATTGCAAACATAATCAAGTTGAAATGCGTTGATTTGATTTCATGATGTATGAGATGTTAATATATTTATTATATTTATTTCAGTTGGATCCTCTGCTTCTGGTCATCATTGTTCCTCCCCTGCCCAGTCCCCTCCCCTGCCCCCTGCCCAGTCCCCTGCCCAGCCCCCTGCCCAGCCCCTGCCCAGCCCCCTGCCCAGTCCCCTGCCCAGCCCCCTGCCCAGTCCCCTGCCCAGCCCCCTGCCCAGTCCCCTGCCCAGCACCTTGCCCAGTCCCCTGCCCAGCCCCCTGCCCCTCCCGGCCCTTCCCATTTGTCCTGTCCTATCCCTCCCAAAAAACGCCCCTTCGTCCCTCTTCACCGCTCTCCCCGTCTTTTGGCCCGTACAGCTACCCCAGCTGCCCAGCCCCCAACTCACCACTCCCCAGCTGTACGGGCTATCCCAGAGCAGCAGCCCATCCCTCCCAATCCCATCCCTCCCCAACCCAATCCCATCCCTCCACAACCCAATCCCATCCCTCCCCCCTGTCTCAACCTTCATTGTCCTGGGTGTCGGATTGTCCTTCCCAGGCACAGCTGTAAGTATCATTCAAAATCAACATTAAAAGATACTTAAAGGTACACTGAATGAAAATTTTTCAATTGTGATTCAAATATAGCATGCAATGTTAATCAAATTTATAATTTACTACTCTTATCAATTAGTCTTCATTCTCTTGCTATCTTTATTGAAACAAAGAAATGCCTATATTGTTTTTTATTCCAATAAAATATGGACATCATTTCTTTATTGTTGGATGAATGTATCCATCAATCAGCAGGGACAACCAAAGTTGATAACCACAAATGGCGTGCCCTATAAACTTACATTCTTGCATTTAAAATATAGCTAGAGAATTCTAAAATTTAAAGAATACGAGTAAATTAATAATTATTTTTAACCAATACCAATCACCACTATTTGGATCCAACAATGTATGTACAAATGTTCATACATTATCTCTTGTATAACCCAGTGGGAATGTAATTTCTTCTGGTTGCTATGTTTACACAGCTTGTCCTCAACGCCAAAATGTTTAAGGATAGGTGTGCCTACCACAGTATAACAAAAATCTTTAAATTGCTAATGTAAGTACAATGTAAATCCTTTTACAAGATTTTAGACACTCAAGCTGTAAAAGTGGATCATCAAAAACCAATTAAAGGGGACAACATGTTGGATTAAAATGTCCATTTAATGGTTTAGGTCTGTCTGAATAACATATTTCATGTGTAAATAATCAATGTCAACAAATTAATTTAAAGAATGATTTGTCTTTATAATGACAATGTATCTTTGCTTTTTATTTTGTCTGTTGTGTAATTATCATTAATATTTGTTTTTTTCTTTATTTTAGGCTGTGACTCAACATGGTTCACACTAGAAGGTCTAGCACGCGTAGAGCAGGCCGTGTTTAGGAACGCAGCTGTCCTGAGAGGGATGGCCGACACCATGCAGGCCCAGCTACAGGTTCAGCATATGACTCTACGTCAGATGAGGTGGTGGAACTCTATGCTTGAATCTGTAGCTGGACAGGCACAGGACAATGAAGGGGATGACCAGTAAGTGGAGGATCTGGAGATGCTCCAAGGGCGCTGATAAGAATCCTCCGTCCACATGTTGATGTTTGTTTTTATGGTTGCCATTTGGCCTTTTTTTCTGTTTATTGTTGTGCCTGTTGCACTCTTTTACCTTGTCATATGGCTCCAATGGGGCTATGCTGGCCCTTGGCAACTCTCTTCATGGACTGTGATTCACTCTGTTACCTTGTCATATGTCTCCAATGGGGCTATGCTGGCCCTTGGCAACTCTCTTCAAGGACTGTGATGCACTCTGTTACCTTGTCATATATCTACAATGGGGCTATGCTGGCCCTTGGCAACTCTCTTCATGGACTGTGATGCACTCTGTTACCTTGTCATATGTCTCCAATGGGGCTATGCTGGCCCTTGGCAACTCTCTTCACGGACTGTGATGCACTCTGTTACCTTGTCATATGTCTCCAATGGTGCTATGCTGGCCCTTGGCAACTCTCTTCATGGACTGTGATGCACTCTGTTACCTTGTCATATATCTACAATGGGGCTATGCTGGCCCTTGGCAACTCTCTTCATGGACTGTGATGCACTCTGTTACCTTGTCATATGTCTCCAATGGGGCTATGCTGGCCCTTGGCAACTCTCTTCATGGACTGTGATGCACTCTGTTACCTTGTCATATATCTACAATGGGGCTATGCTGGCCCTTGGCAACTCTCTTCATGGACTGTGATGCACTCTGTTACCTTGTCATATGTCTCCAATGGGGCTATGCTGGCCCTTGGCAACTCTCTTCATGGACTGTGATGCACTCTGTTACCTTGTCATATGTCTCCAATGGGGCTATGCTGGCCCTTGGCAACTCTCTTCATGGACTGTGATGCACTCTGTTACCTTGTCATATGTCTCCAATGGGGCTATGCTGGCCCTTGGCAACTCTCTTCATGGACTGTGATGCACTTTGTTACCTTGTCATATATCTACAATGGGGCTATGCTGGCCCTTGGCAACTCTCTTCATGGACTGTGATGCACTCTGTTACCTTGTCATATGTCTCCAATGGGGCTATGCTGGCCCTTGGCAACTCTCTTCATGGACTGTGATGCACTCTGTTACCTTGTCATATGTCTCCAATGGGGCTATGCTGGCCCTTGGCAACTCTCTTCATGGACTGTGATGCACTCTGTTACCTTGTCATATGTCTCCAATGGGGCTATGCTGGCCCTTGGCAACTCTCTTCATGGACTGTGATGCACTCTGTTACCTTGTCATATATCTACAATGGGGCTATGCTGGCCCTTGGCAACTCTCTTCATGGACTGTGATGCACTCTGTTACCTTGTCATATGTCTCCAATGGGGCTATGCTGGCCCTTGGCAACTCTCTTCATGGACTGTGATGCACTCTGTTACCTTGTCATATATCTATAATGGGGCTATGCTGGCCCTTGGCAACTCTCTTCATGGACTGTGATGCACTCTGTTACCTTGTCATATGTCTCCAATGGGGCTATGCTGGCCCTTGGAAACTCTCTTCATGGACTGTGATGCACTCTGTTACCTTGTCATATGTCTCCAATGGGGCTATGCTGGCCCTTGGCAACTCTCTTCATGGACTGTGATGCACTCTGTTACCTTGTCATATGTCTCCAATGGGGCTATGCTGGCCCTTGGCAACTCTCTTCATGGACTGTGATGCACTCTGTTACCTTGTCATATATCTACAATGGGGCTATGCTGGCCCTTGGCAACTCTCTTCATGGACTGTGATGCACTCTGTTACCTTGTCATATGTCTGCAATGGGGCTATGCTGGCCCTTGGCAACTCTCTTCATGGACTGTGATGCACTCTGTTACCTTGTCATATATCTACAATGGGGCTATGCTGGCCCTTGGCAACTCTCTTCATGGACTGTGATGCACTCTGTTACCTTGTCATATATCTACAATGGGGCTATGCTGGCCCTTGGCAACTCTCTTCATGGACTGTGATGCACTCTGTTACCTTGTCATATGTCTCCAATGGGGCTATGCTGGCCCTTGGAAACTCTCTTCATGGACTGTGATGCACTCTGTTACCTTGTCATATGTCTCCAATGGGGCTATGCTGGCCCTTGGCAACTCTCTTCATGGACTGTGATGCACTCTGTTACCTTGTCATATGTCTCCAATGGGGCTATGCTGGCCCTTGGCAACTCTCTTCATGGACTGTGATGCACTCTGTTACCTTGTCATATATCTACAATGGGGCTATGCTGGCCCTTGGCAACTCTCTTCATGGACTGTGATGCACTCTGTTACCTTGTCATATGTCTGCAATGGGGCTATGCTGGCCCTTGGCAACTCTCTTCATGGACTGTGATGCACTCTGTTACCTTGTCATATATCTACAATGGGGCTATGCTGGCCCTTGGCAACTCTCTTCATGGACTGTGATGCACTCTGTTACCTTGTCATATATCTACAATGGGGCTATGCTGGCCCTTGGCAACTCTCTTCATGGACTGTGATGCACTCTGTTACCTTGTCATATGGCTCAAATATTCCTTATTTTTACAAGCTTATTTATAAACGTTGATGTTTTCTTACATACTAATAAAAGACATGTCATTGCACGATTCTTTGTCCTCCTTATTCATTTTATTGATTGAAAGCTCTAGTTCATCTGGTTGATCCTTAAAGGGACCTACCAAAAATAATGGTTTTTCAAGAATCATATATGTAATACAATTGTAAATTACTTTAAGATTAACATCTCCAATGTAATTTTATTATTTGTCTTTATATATTTTTCTCAAAGCTTTATCATTGCATGATTATGATTAGCATAGTAATTCTTTTATATAAGTATATATAGATTGTTATTTGTGTATATATGTATATTTCAATTTTCACATCCATGTGTGTATTTATAAACTCTGCATGAATTGATGCACCTTTAACAAATGATCTGAGGATTGATACAATGATATAATCCCTGTAAAGTGTTCATTTTATTGAAATAGTATTGTCTCTGTGTATCCTCTTTTTAAAAAAAAAAAATCATGTCCCTTTAAGTGATGGTGAGCACAATTGTTAATGAATGTATTTCCATTTCTAAAGCATTTTTGTCCTTTTTACATGAACAAGGACATATAATCTTATTAAAGGGACACTGTACCCAATTTTTTTCTTTTGTGATTCAGATAGAGCATGCAATTTTAAGCAACTTTCTAATTTACTTCTATTATCAATTTTTCTTCGTTCTCTTGATATCTTTATTTGAAAAAGAAGGCATCTAAGCTGAGGAGCCAGCAAATTTGTGGTTCAGAACTATGGACAGCAATTGTTTATTGGTCCTGCCCAATCAGCAAGGACAACCCAGGTTGTTCACCAAAAATGGGCCGGCATCTAAACTTAAATTCTTGCTTTTCAAATAAACATACCAAGAGAATGAAGAAAATTTGATAATAGGAGTACATTAGAAAGTTGCTTCAAATTGCATGCTCTATCTGAATCACAAAAGAAAAAATTTGGGTACAGTGTCCCTTTAATAAACAATCTTATTGTAATGTTGACAGCACATGTATTTCATTTTCAATTCTATCTTATTGTAAAAGTGTAACCAAATAAATCTCTGTGTGTAATGCGCATATTTTAGATGAGGAATATTTTTTAACAAATATGTTAACAAAATAATTCTCCTCCCATATATGGCTATAGGTAGGCTGACCATATTTCAACTTGAATAAATGACACGTTTAATCAATACATGTGTCATTATTGTTATTCCAAAACAATCTAAACATATCTTAAAACAACAATGGCATATGTATTTCTCATGTGTATCTTTTAAATGTTAAAGATATACACCATAGCTATAGTTCAAGGGACAGTCAAGTCCGAAAAGATGATTCATGATTTCGTGACATTCCTAGATAGCAATCTAGACACATACTAGTTACTAAAATATAAATATGTTTCTTAGTGATATGCCAAGCTGTCAACTGAGTCCTTGTATTGGCTGCGGTTTTTCAGCGATCTCGGATGCGCCATGTTGCTTAAGACGTCACCTGCCAGGCTGTCCAATGATTCCTTGCATTGACTGACGTTCTTACGTGATCAAGAATGTGCCTTTTATTGGATGGCGTTTTGATGCGATCAAGGATGCGCCTTTTTTTGGTTTGCGTTCTTACGTGATCAAGAATGTGCCTTTTATTGGATGGCGTTTTGACGCGATCAAGGATGCGCTTTTTTTGGTTTGCGTTCTTACGTGATCAAGAATGTGCCTTTTATTGGATGGCGTTCTTACGTGATCAAGGAAGCGCCATGTTAATTAAGACGTCACATGCAAAGGTAAAAAAACGTCTGATTGTATTACGTAGTCCCGCAATATTTGTTTGTGCACGTTAAACACGTTTGTGAATGAAGCCAATTTTAAAAACCTTGCGAATATGGATTTTTTGCATCATGTTACATTGTTGACCCGTAGCTGATAAAGACCACCACATTCTCTTTTGCTGGATGTCTTGTTGAATAAACGAACGAAAGCAAAATGTTTTCATGCATATGATATTTCGAGGCAAGTGCAAATCTCTATAGTCCATGTTGTTTAATATGTTTGTCAACAATATGTTCCTTTTTCTGAAAAATGACTGTTGCGTTTAATGTTAAAGATATCTAATTCATAAATATGCGCTATTGTGTTAGAATAAAGTAATCAATATGCATTTATCTTTATCATATGCTAAATATATGATGCCGACTTCTTCTAAATGTAATTTCGTTGTATATTTTATTAAAGGTTCATTAGACACTCACATTATAAATCAAAGTTTTTAATTTGGTCTCTAGTTAGATAGTCCATTGTTTAACAAATACACGTTTCATTTTGCTTCTGTTCAAATAAAATGTAAGTAATTTTCAGACTCCTCGCCAAGCCTCTAAGTTTCATATGAGTACCATCTCCAGCTTTCTCCTGTTTTGTGTGTGATGGTGTATTGCCTTGTTTTACGGTTGTAATGGGGGTTCATCTATATTTTCAATAGAGCTAACCCGATTTTCTTTGAAAGTGTTTAAAGCTTTGTAATATTGATATCAGTATATGTTAATCTTGTTGTTTCTAGTAGTGTTTATTACATACAGTTCTGTTAAAAATATAGTATACTGACCCTTTAATGCAAATGTTGATTTTTGTATCATGTATGAGTTCCACATTGGTTAATCTCCAAATATATTATTGTTAGCATATTTTCACCCCCCACTCCTAAAAGGACTTTAAACCATATTCATTGTTCAAACAAATGTCTTTCTAAAAATAAATTAACACAATAATGTCTCTTTAAGAAAATAGACTTTATTTAACACGTCAATATAAATCTGATTTCAATATTTATTGTTTGAACAAGTACATGTAGATATACCAACAATCTTCAAATATATGTTAGCATATGTAATTTTGTTAAAGGGACAGTTTAGAAAACAAATAATGTTTTGCATTATTCTAAAAGTCGATTTTGTAATATCAATAATATAAAATGTTTCTCACCAATTAATCATTTGTCTGTGTTTATTTTAATTTGCTAGCTAAACCTATGAGGTTCGTGTGCTCATTTCTTCAAGCTTGAAGAGTGCATGTAATCATTATACAATTTGACCACTAGAGGGCATTTGGATATGTAAAACCTTGTGCTCATACAGCATATTATTTACCATGTATTGATCATTGATATCTAAAATGTTGTTATGTCATAACAACAAATAAGTGGTCATTTTTCATAGTCATAGATACAAGGGTAAGCACATAAGTCACACGTATTTCTCCGTGTTTTGTTGTTTCCAACTTGATAATGCGTAATACAGTGTTTTCTTTGTAATCAATTATTTTCTGACTGTCCCTTTAAGCTGTGTTATTGGCATTCAAACAGTAATATGCCATCATGGATAATTGTAATGGTAATTTTGTTTGCGATTCGGGAAACAGTTTGGACATCACATCACAGAAACCAATCAATATCATGAACAAGGATAGGTATGTGATGACGTGGTTTTCACACACTTATAACCCACACTCTGCAAACAATCTGCCTCCATGGACCCAGTCCCATAGAAGTAGATTATATACAGAGTGTGGTCCACAAGTGTATGAAAACCACAGCATCACATACCTATCCATTACACATTAAATAAAAAAAACATTAAACATGAAAAAAAATACTTACTTCCTCTTCCTTCCCCTCTTCCCACGGGGCTGAGGCTCTGGGAGGGGCAACTGCCGACTCTGACGAGTTCTCCTTGGAGATGTTGTGGGAAGAGTGGAAGGAAGAGTACTGGGACGACCAAGGTGAGGAGGAGAAGATGGCTGAGGAGGAGAAGATGGCTGAGGAGGAGAAGAAGGCTGAGGAGGAGAAGATGGCTGAGGAGGAGGAGATGGCTCGGCAGGAGGAGATGGCCCGGCAGGAGAAGATGGCCCAGCAGGAGAAGATGGCCCGGCAGGAGAAGATGGCCCGGCAGGAGAAGATGGCCCGGCAGGAGAAGATGGCCCAGCAGCAGGAGGCCCAGCAGCAGGAGGCCCAGCAGCAGGAGACGGACCAGGAGGCAGACCAGCATGCGCCTCCCGGAAAAAATTAAACATCTCTTGGTGTAGATTAATGATTGTGTTTTGCCCTTGTTCTATTCTATTAAGTATGTTTATTATTTGGTTTTGGCCTTCAATTATTTGGTTTTGTCCATCAAGAATTCGAGTTCGGCCTTCTATATTTTGTATCCGGGAGTTACGCATCTGGTCTATGTAGTCTAGTAGAACCCGCACCTCCGCTATTTCCTCTTGTTGTGCTTGGCGGTAATGAGCTTACCGTCAGATGAGAATGGCAGGTTCCCGGTATCAATTCCTCCGATACCGACTACATCCACCTCGGAGATGCTGGGCCGCAACATTTCCTCCCATCGGCAGTACTCGATTTCCAGGGCAGGGCCGCCACCGGTTCCTGCGGAATGTCGGGCCTCCAGGCTTAACTTTTTCTTGAGATCCATCTTACAGTCCCGGTAGCGATGTTTAATAGAGTCCATATCTCTGTTCCGGCCACCCACTGCATTGACTGCATTCCTTATCTCATGCCAGAGCTTCCTCTTCTCAGTCGGGGTGGTCTTCTGGTGCTGCAGCCTCCTATACCTGGCCATATAGGCCTCTACGAGGGCCTCCTTCTCCTCCATCGAAAACCTTGCCTCCCTAGTCGCCTTGGCCTTCCCCTGTGACGATGCCCTCTGTTTCCCGGACTGTGAAGCCCTACTCTGTCCGCCACTGGGCCCAGCCACTTGTTCATCTTGAACCAAGTGGCTGCGTCCACCCACCGCTTCCACCCCCACTTCCTGCCCCCCTTCCTGCCCCCCTTCCTGCCCTGTTCCTCTCCCCCTCCCTCTCCTCCCCCCTCTACCTCTCCCCTGCCTGCCCTCCATCTGTTCCCTAAACTAAACCCCAAATAATCAAACAAAAAGTGAGTGTGATGAAATGAAAGGGGGTCAAAATAAATAACTAAAAAGACAAAAAAAAGTGCTGAAAGTGTGAGAGGGATCTAAAAAAACAAAGAGGGTAAGGAGTATTTAAATAAACCAAAAGAAGAAGAAGACTAAAAGGAGGATATGTAAACTAAATGTAACTAGGGGATGGGTATGGGATGGGGATGGGGTATGGGATAAGAGTAAATGGGATGAAAGGGAATGGGACTACAGGGAATGGGGTATGGAGTGTAGTATGAGGGGGTATGGGGTATGGAGTGTATGTAGTGTTATTGATAAGTGTATGTATGTATTGAATGTGTTTGCGTGTAAATGTGTTAAGTGTACAGAAAAATCACTCGCTCGCTAACTCACACTACTACTAATTCTCACTAACTCACACTACTACTAATTCTCACTAACTCACACTCCCACTAACTCTCAATAACTCACACTACCACTAACTCACGCTCCCACTAACTGACTCACACTACCACTAACTCTCACTAACAACTCCCACTACCAATAACTCACTCACGCTCCCACTAACTCCCACTCACTCACTCACGATAACACTAACAACTGACTCTCTCACACTAACACTAACTCACTCACAATAATGCACAAACTCTCTAATCTTAAACCTCCAATCTCCAAAGACCCACCAGCAACACAGTCAAAGAAGCCATGCTTGTGTGGTGCTTATATACCCTGTGTAAATGTTTAATGATGTACCAATTTCCGTTGTAAATTGTGTTCAGGTGTGCTTTATTAGCAATTAATATTAGTGCAATGTGTATTAGTTGTGTGAATTTGCGCATGCTCATTTGGAGTTATTATTTGTGGAATGTGTAGAATGCGATGATGTCATAGTGGTCGTTTTCTCTAACATTGTCCAATAGTATTCTGTTTAAATGTGAATTTGCGATGGTGTGTTATTAGTGAAGTGTTGTATATGTATGTTTGTCCTAATATATAGTGATATTGAATGCGATTATTTTGCTAGTGTATGTATATATTTTTTATTCCTTGTTGTTATTTAGCGAATTTCCAAATCTTAAAGTATATGCGTATTCCCTGTATAAAATTTTATTAAAAATCCCCTCGCTTGTGAATGTGTAATGCTTCTGTGCTTTGTTGAGTGATTGTTGTTGTGACATTTGCGGCGTGTTATTGTTGTGCATGATGTGGTATGCGTCATATGACCGAGCTGTGCGTATTTCTCGCGAGATCGAGTGTTAGGTGAAAAAAGCTATTTTTTTGCATTTCCATTGATCTCTATGGGAGATTGTCTAACGCGGGCAGGATTCCGCGTGTGACATACACGCGTTAGGAGCATCGTTAGTCAAACAATGCCGTGCGTTAGACATAAACCACGCGTAGTGTTAGCAGCCCATCTACCGCCAAACTCCAAATCTAGCCATTAGTTTTTTATAGGCTGAAAAAGAGATGAATGCCCTTTTAAGGGAAATGCGCATACAAATGCCCTTTTTTTTAGTTAGGTTTTTCTATTTTGGGGGGGGTGGGGGGTTGTAATGTTAGTGGTACTTTGTATTTTTTTGGCAAAAGAGCTGTTAAACTTAGGGTAATGCTCTACAAAGGCCCTTTTAAGGGCTATTGGTAATTTATTTTTAGATTAGGGTTTTTTTTTATTTTCGGGTGTTTTTTTTAAGTGGGTATTCGATTAGGAATAACTTTTTTATTTTGGATAATTTTGTTTGTTATTTTCTGTAATGTTAGTTTTTTTTATTTTTTGTAACCTTACCTTGCTTTTTTTTTAATGTAATGTTTGTTTGTTTTTATTTTGGGTAATGTTAGTTTTTTTTTTAGTAAATTTGTTTTTTATTTTTTTGTCATTTTTAATATATTTTTAATGTAGTAACTATTTTTTATTTTATGTAAGTATATTTTAATTGGGGTTAAGTTAGAGGGTGTTAGGTTAGGGGGCTTAGTTATTAGGTTAATACTTTGCATTGTGGGGGGTTGGCAGATTAGGGGTTAATATGTTAAATAGGTACTTTGCATTGAGGGGGTTGGTGGATTAGGGGTTAATAGGTTAATTAGGTACTTTGCGTTGTGGGGGGTTTATAGATTAGGGGTTAAAAGGTTAATTATGTACTTTGCGTTGTGGGGGGTTGGTGGTTTAGGGGTTAATAGGTTAATTAGATATTTTGCGTTGTGGGGGCTTGGTGGATTAGGGGTTAATCATTTTTAATAGTCATTGCTATGTGGGAGGATGGCGGATTAGGGGTTAATAACTTTTATTAGACATTGCGAGGGGGGCTGGTAGTTTAAGGGTTGATATTGTGCATGCGTTAGGTGTTTGTTAAGGCTTCCAGGATGTTATGGTACTTTTATACTCAGCGCAAGGCTTGCTGCACCTGCCTATGTGTGGAGAGGTGAAAATGGAGTAAAATATCTTCATTCTGTGAGTGTAAGTCCTTGCGCTGAATATGTGATACTGACTCGTGATGCCAGTTCTATGTTAGTTTATGTGAGTAAAAACTGCCACCGACGTGTGAAATAGACACCCGTAACTTGTCTGCTACGCCGTATATGTGATCGCTCGATTCTACTAAAAATTGGCGACGCCAGATTTAGCGCCCATTGCCAAATATGTGATTGCGCCCATAATATCTAGTACAGCTAATGAGATTTGAAGGCAATGAGAGTGAATGGAAATCATGACCTCAACATCGAGATATGGTGTTTAGCAATCATGCTCTTAAAATCTTTGTTTTTATTTCATACTCACATTTTTGAGATTAGAAAGTACAGTATTCTCGTCTTTAGGAACATGGTTTCTTTCTGGAATCATTTCTTTAAGATCAGGAGTTTATTATTTGCCATTCAGCCTGGTTTCTCTAAAACCACAATCTACTTATAGTTGTAGAAATGTGGCAAAAAGAAACCCTGTTCTGTACAATGAAAGTGAGGTTTGGAAATCGCGGTTTGTACAGTGAGAGTGAGGTTTGGAAATTGCGGTTTGTACAGTAGGTTTTTGAAATCAGTCTGTACAGTAGGTTTTTTAAATCAGTCTGTACAGTAGGTTTTTGAAATCAGTCTGTACAGTGGGTTTTTTAAATCAGTCTGTACAGTAGGTTTTTGAAATCAGTCTGTACAGTAGGTTTTTTAAATCAGTCTGTACAGTAGGTTTTTGAAATCAGTATGTACAGTGGGTTTTTGAAATCAGTCTGTACAGTGGGTTTTGGAAATCAAGTGAGTTCTTCAACTTTGGAATATCTTTAAAACTTCATCACTTGCGGTTTCCTGATTTACAGTGTTAAATTCCTGTTTTAGAAGATAAGTTGATAAAGATAAAGCCCTTTTATTCTTATGGAAATTAATATCCTGCACTGTACTTCTCGATTTTAGATGAAAATCTAGCCAAAACCAAAAATGTGGTTTTCATAATGATTTCTTTTTTTTAAAGTACTTTTAACATATTAGGAGCCAGATTACAAGCTATTGGATTTTGTTTGCTTGCATACAAACACAGCTCAATGTAAACTTTTAATGCAGGCAGGTTAGTGCACATATTACAAGTTGAAAGTAAAAAGTTAGTGCAAGGGCAAATCCTGATGTGTGCTAACTTTAGGACTTCGGATATCATGACTGTGTTAACTCCCATACGGCTAGATTTAGAGTTTTGTTGGTAACGACCCGCGTAGCTAACGCTGGCTTTTTTCTGGCCGCACCTTTAAAATAACTCTGGTATTGAGAGTCCACAGAATGGCTGCGTTAGGCTCCAAAAAAGGAGCGTACAGCATATTTAACGCAACTTCAACTCTCAATACCAGAGTTGCTTACGGACGCGGCCAGCCTCAAAAACGTGCTCGTGCACGATTCCCCCATAGAAAACAATGGGGCTGTTTGAGCTGAAAAAAAACCTAACACCTGCAAAAAAGCCGCGTTCAGCTCCTAACGCAGCCCCATTGTTGTCTATGGGGAAACACTTCCTACGTCTGCACCTAACACCCTAACATGTACCCCGAGTCTAAACACCCCTAACCTTACACTTATTAACCCCTATTCTGCCGCCCCCGCTATCGCTGACCCCTGCATATTATTTTTAACCCCTAATCTGCCGCTCCATAAACAGCCGCTACTTACATTATCCCTATGTACCCCTAATCTGCTGCCCCTAACACCGCCGACCCCTATATTATATTTATTAACCCCTAATCTGCCCCCCACAACGTTGCCTCCACCTGCCTACACTTATTAACCCCTAATCTGCCTACCGGACCGCATCGCTATTATAATAAAGTTATTAACCCCTAATCCGCCTCACTCCGGCCTCAATAACCCTATAATAAATAGTATTAACCCCTAATCTGCCCTCCCTAACATCGCCGACACCTAACTTCAAACATTAACCCCTAATCTGCCGACGGGAGCTCACCGCTATTCTAATAAATGTATTAACCCATAAAGCTAAGTCTAACACTAACACCCCCCTAAATTAAATATAATTTTAATCTAATTAAATTAATTAACTCTTATTAAATAAATTATTCCTATTTAAAGCTAAATACTTACCTGTAAAATAAACCCTAATATAGCTACAATATAAATTATAATTATATTATAGCTATTTTAGGATTTAAATTTATTTTACAGGTAACTTTGTATTTATTTTAACCAGGTACAATAGCTATTAAATAGTTAAGAACTATTTAATAGCTAAAATAGTTAAAATAATTACAAAATTACCTGTAAAATAAATCCTAACCTAAGTTACAATTAAACCTAACACTACACTATCAATAAATTAATTAAATAAAATACCAACAATTACCTACAATTAAACCTAACACTACACTATCAATAAATTATTTAAATACAATATCTACAAATAAATACAATGAAATAAACTAACTAAAGTACAAAAAATAAAAAAGAACTAAGTTACAAAAAATAATTTTTTTTTTACAAACATTAGAAAAATATTACAACAATTTTAAACTAATTACACCTACTCTAAGCCCCCTAATAAAATAACAAAGCCCCCCAAAATAAAAAAATTCCCTACCCTATTCTAAATTACAAAAGTTCAAAGCTCTTTTACCTTACCAGCCCTGAACAGGGCCCTTTGCGGGGCATGCCCCAAAGAATTCAGCTCTTTTGCCTGTAAAAAGAAATATACAATACCCCCCCCAACATTACAACCCACCACCCACATACCCCTAATCTAACCCAAACCCCCTTAAATAAACCTAACACTAAGCCCCTGAAGATCTTCCTACCTTATCTTCACCCTGCCAGGTTCACCGATCCGTCCTCGGAAGTCTTGATCCAAGCCTCGGAAGTGTTGATCCAAGCCCAAGCGGGGGGCTGAAGAGTGACGTCCATCCTCGGGCTGAAGTCTGGATCCAAGCGGCGACTGAAGAAATCCATCCTTGGGCTGAAGTCGGAAGTCCATCATCTGGATGAAGTCTTCTATCAAGCCGCATCTTCAATCTTCTTTCTTCTGGAGCAGAGCGTAACCATCTTCTTCCAAGCCGACGCGGAACATCCTCTTCAACCGATGACTAGACGATGAATGACGGTTCCTTTAAATGACGTCATCCAAGATAGCGTCCCTCGAATTCCGATTGGCTGATAGGATTCTATCAGCCAATCGGAATTAAGGTAGGAATATTCTGATTGGCTGATGGAATCAGCCAATCAGAATCAAGTTCAATCCGATTGGCTGATCTAATCAGCCAATCGGATTGAACTTGATTCTGATTGGCTGATTCCATCAGCCAATCAGAATATTCCTACCTTAATTCCGATTGGCTGATAGAATCCTATCAGCCAATCGGAATTCGAGGGACGCCATCTTGGATGACGTCCCTTAAAGGAACCGTCATTCGTCGGGAAGTCATCGTCGGAAGAAGATGGGTCCGCGGTGGAGGTCTTCAAGATGGAGCCGGTCCTCATCGGATGAAGATAGAAGATGCCGCTTGGAAGAAGATGGTTGCCGGTCCGGATCTACTCTTCTTCCCGGATAGGATGAAGACTTTGGAGCCTCTTCTGGACTTCTTCAGCCGTTGGATGATGGATGTCTAGCCTCCGCTTGGGCTTAGATGAAGATATCGGAGCCAGGATGGATCGGTGTGATACCCGGTGAGGTGAAGACAAAGTAGGAAGATCTTCAGGGGCTTGGTGTTAGGTTTATTTAAGGGGGGTTTGGGTTAGATTAGGGGTATGTGGGTGGTGGGTTGTAATGTTGGGGGGGGTATTGTATGTTTTTTTTACAGGAAAAAGAGCTGAATTTCTTGGGGCATGCCCCGCAAAGGGCCCTGTTCAGGGCTGGTAAGGTAAAAGAGCTTTGAAATTTTGTAATTTAGAATAGGGTAGGGCATTTTTTATTTTGGGGGGCTTAGAGTAGGTGTAATTAGTTTAAAATTGTTGTAATATTTTTCTTATGTTTGTAAATATTTTTTTATTTTTTGTAACTTAGTTCTTTTTTATTTTTTGTACTTTAGTTAGTTTATTTCATTGTAGTTATTTGTAGGTATTGTATTTAATTAATTTATTGATAGTGTAGTGTTAGGTTTAATTGTAGGTAATTGTAGGTATTTTATTTAATTTATTTATTGATCGTGTAGTGTTAGGTTTAATTGTAACTTAGGTTAGGATTTATTTTACAGGTAATTTTGTAATTATTTTAACTATTTTAGCTATTAAATAGTTCTTAACTATTTAATAGCTATTGTACCTGGTTAAAATAAATACAAAGTTACCTGTAAAATAAATATAAATCCTAAAATAGCTATAATATAATTATGATTTTTATTGTAGCTATATTAGGGTTTATTTTACAGGTAAGTATTTAGTTTTAAATAATAATAGTTTATTTAATAAGAGTTAATTTATTTGGTTAGATTTAAATTATATTTAATTTAGGGGGGTGTTAGTCTTAGGGTTAGACTTAGCTTTAGGGGTTAATACATTTATTAGAATAGCGGCGAGATTCGGTCGGCAGATTAGGGGTTAATAATTGAAGTTAGGTGTCGGCGATGTTAGGGAGGGCAGATTAGGGGTTAATAAATATAATATAGGGGTCGGCGGTGTTAGGGGCAGCAGATTAGGGGTACATAGCTATAATGTAGGTGGCGGCTCTTTGCGGTCGGCAGATTAGGGGTTAATAAGTGTAGGCAGGTGGAGGCGACGTTGAGGGGGGCAGATTAGGGGTTAATAAATATAATATAGGGGTCGGCGATGTTAGGGCAGCAGATTAGGGGTACATAGCTATAATGTAGCTGGCGGCGGCGTGCGGACGGCAGATTAGGGGTTAATAAGTGTAGGTAGCTGGCGGCGACGTTGTGGGGGGCAGATTAGGGGTTAATAAATATAATATAGGGGTCGGAGGTGTTAGGGGCAGCAGATTAGGGGTACATAAGTATAACGTAGGTGGTGGTCGGCAGATTAGGGGTTAAAAAAATTTAATCGAGTGGCGGCGATGTGGGGGGACCTCGGTTTAGGGGTACATAGGTAGTTTATGGGTGTTAGTGTACTTTAGAGCAGAGTAGTTAAGAGCTTTATAAACCGGCGTTAGCCCAGAAAGCTCTTAACTACTGACTTTTTTCTGCGGCTGGAGTTTTGTCGTTAGAATTCTAACGCTCACTTCAGCCACGACTCTAAATACCGGAGTTAGAAAGATCCCATTGAAAAGATAGGATACGCAATTGATGTAAGGGGATCTGCGGTATGGAAAAGTCGCGGCTGAAAAGTGAGCGTTAGACCCTTTTTTGACTGACTCCAAATACCGGCGGTAGCCTAAAACCAGCGTTAGGAGCCTCTAACGCTGGTTTTCACGGCTACCGCCAAACTCCAAATCTAGGCCATAGACTTCAATGGAGCATGCTTTCCAAAAAAACTAACAATTATCACTCTTGTTGTAACCTGACATCGCATAAGACCTGCAGTGCTAAACCTGAAAGTAGTAATGAATATTTTACATTCCAATGTTCTTCACATGGAAGAAAATGTTCTTTTTGTTTTAAAATGTATATATATATATATATATATTTTTTGTAAAATAAATATATATACCTTTACATTTATATGAATATATAGTTAAAGATTTATACACAGATATACATACACATATATATATATATATATATATATATATATATATATATAAAAAAAGAAAAGTGTGCGTCTGGCGCAACAAAAGAGACCTAAGCTTAGAGGTATAAGAGGTAGCAATTATATGTGAAAAGTAATTGTTAAATGCTGCCCCAATCTATCTACCCAGGAGAGAGAGTCCCTAAACCCTCCAACCAAGGTAAGAAAGAATATTAGAAAAAAGAGAGACTGATAGAAAAGTTAGAGCGCAAATAATATTTGAATCAATAATATATGAATTAAAAATTATTAATAAAATTTAACATATATATATATATATATATATATATATATATATATATATATATATATATATATATAAGAACAAAAGAGAACTTGCACTCACTGGACTTTTGACAAAATATTTTTTACTTAGCAAAGATAATTAGTGACGTTTCGAGGACAGTGTGTCCCCTTCCTCAGACAGTGATTGCATCAAACCATAGTGAATTTATACATTTCAACAAACAAACCCTCCCCCCAATTAGCACAAAAAACCGCCAAATTAGTTGTCATGGTGACCTCTGAGTCACAAAATAAACACCATAGTGTTAATCTCATATTAGAGTGTAATGTGAGCCATCCTAGCTCATAGATAACTTGTGACAGTGCAAAACTTAATAAAGACATTATAAAACCAATACAAGACTTTAGGTAGCACTGGACAATAATGTGGAGCATACATATCACAGCTAAAAGATAAGACCTCAAATGCACTTAATCAGAATACTTAATCAGAATACTGCTTATTATCAACAGAATATCACACCGAACGTGCATTAGGTTTAGTTAGTGGTGACAGATACCAACATACCAGACAGGGGATCAGACCGATCGTTGTAAACCGCATCATGGCACCTGTACACAACGCTGGGAGAGGAGAGAAACCCGGAACTGCATCGACCGCTCACGTGGGAGCCGATGCGCCAATCACCAGGGTTGTGGTCTGTTGCCAAGGTAACGGATCACCGTGACCAAGATCTAGAGCGGAGAGAGTCATAAGCAAGAAATAATTAATAGTGGTATTAGGGACATAGAGTGTCTGCATTAGTTACTACATGACTTTGGCCAATATGTATAAATTAGATCACTTAAGATCTTTACAAAACATTGTGCAAACACATGTGGGTTATCAACCAATAGCAACAATAGTTAATAGTGGTATTAGGGACATAAAGTGTCTGCATTAGTTGCTACATGACCCTGGCCAGTATATATATATTAGATCACTTTAGATCTTTACAAAACATCGCGCAATCACATGGGGGTTATCAACCAATCGCAGGTATTGTATTATATATCGCCATAGCGACGATAACAAACGGTGATAGGGCAACTTCATCCTACTAATTGTATCACCAAACAATTGAAAAACAAAGTCTATCGGGCCAACTATAGATCGTATTATAGACATGACTGGAACTAATAAATATAGCACATGTGTTGAGAAAAATAAAGTGGCTCCTGCAAAAAAAGGAAAGAAAAGGGAGAAGAGAATAGACAAACATTAATAGTCAGAATAAAAAGAGAAAAGACAAAAAGAGAAAAGACAAAAAACACAAAACAAACCAACAACCAAAAAAAGCAAAAAAAGCAAAATAAGACAAAAATAAATAAAATAAGAAATAAAACAAAAAATAAATAAAATAAATAAAACAAAAAATTAAATAGAATAGAACATGGACTCTCCAAGTAGGATGTCTCTAGTGTCGTGGACTCAAAGTCAGATAGCCTGATACTGTATGTGAGCCTCATAAGGTTAGCCACATAAACAAGGAATAGCAAGTCATTAAAGAAAGCAGTGCCAATCAAACATAGTGTTGAGTCCATGGGGTTGCAGGGTATTCAACCGAAAAATCCATTTGGCCTCGATCTGCAAAAGGAGTGTATCCCTATCACACCCCCGCCTCAATGGGGGGACGTGATCAATTAGGGTGAATCTCAGATCCTGAAGTCCATGTCCCTTTTCCACAAAATGCCTGGCCACAGGCTGGTCACTAGAGCCCTTTTTCAGTGCGATTCTGATGGATGACCTGTGGTTCTTGTATACCTAACTACACTAGCACCCTGGCAGTTGGAAATAAGTGAGAGTGCACATCTCTGCTAGCAATATTACTTTTGTTGTTGCACCCACAAGGAAGAAACCTCTCTCCAATTAGACTTTAGTCTATTCACTTATCACTATCACTAACACCACATTTGACTTGTGGTAGTACACAATGGATTCTGAGGTGGAAAATACACAGACCCTGACCTTCACGGTTGATGATGCAGCCAGAATCTTATTTAATCCTGAGGAGGAGACCACTGGTGGCAACACAGCACAGGCCATCTATCTGGCCATGTTGAAACTGAAAAAGAAAGAAGTTGACTTGCGACTACATGGGGTGTACCTATCAGAGTACCATAGAAGACTGATGATCCCAAGGGGATTCAGGATACGCAATCAACCCACAATAGGACGTAACAACCCTGAGTTTTGTAAGCGCTGGTGCGCAATACTCAATAAGTGTTCCCTTGATCTCATCCTGTTGGTTACAGAGGAGGTGAGGAGTCAACTTGATAAAATTAAAGGAGAAATCCAGGAATGGGAGAGAGATAAGATAACTGTGATGATTGAAGACTTTTCTGAACAATGGCTCGATAAACTAGCCTCTCAGATCAAGGAATACAAAGATACTCTGGTGCAATTCAAAAATAGGAAATTACAAACAGTAACTGAGGACCACAAGGATAAAACCGTATATAGATGGTTAAGTGGTGGTGAGAATAGAAGACCATTCCCCCAGAGACGTAGGAGACAGAGATTCTATACGAAACAGTCTCTCCAAACAGTGGACAGTAGCTCTGGATCGGATACAGAAACACCACAGGGCCAGAGTGGAGCAAGTGGCGGGCAACTACTTGGTCAACAGGTTTTTCAAGGGGTTACCACCAGAGCCGGCCAACGAAGAAGAGGAAGAGGCCCCATGTACGGAGGGGGGGCTGGAGAGAGAAAACCACCACTACCAACCAGACAATAACCACCGTTGGTCCCGCTGTGGACCTAGTAGTAAACATCAGTGATAGAGTTTTATCCATGGCTGAAAAAAGTGTGTTAAATAGAGGCTTGAGCTTTGTCCCTTCGAGTAAGGGTGATGAGTTCTCCAATTATATTGACTGTCAAAAATTTCAGCGGTCGATGAGACTAAAAGAATTCTTTAAAGAGCATACTGCTGATGGAGACAGACATAAGTTCAAGAAAAAAAGCTCATTTGATCCTGCCAGCAATAATGCCAGTATCAAGACATTTATGAGATTGGTCTCTCAGGATCTGAGAGGATATGAGTCTAACAAATACCATACCAACCTAACCACACAGGAGAGAACGGCCATTACAACATTGTCCAAGGACCCTGACATTGTGATCCGCACCGCAGATAAGGGTGGTGCGGTTGTAGTAATGAATTACAAATACTACAGTGATGAGATTAACCACCAATTGAGTGACATTGAGACGTACCAGCCTCTTTCCAGAGATCCCACCAAAAACGTTCAAAGCTTGATACATCAGGTTGTACAAGAAGGGCTAAATGAGGGGTGGATTGATGAAGATACAGCCATTTTTTTGGAGATTGAACATCCAATCTGTCCAATACTGTACACGCTCCCCAAAATTCATAAGGATTTGGAGAAGCCTCCGGGGAGGCCAATTGTCTCTGCACATAACTCGATTACCTCCAGGCTAGCAATTTTTGTTGATCACCTTTTGCAGCCAATTGTGAGAAATATGAGGTCCTACCTAAGGGATTCAACACAGCTGATTGAAGAACTAAAAACCATCAAGTTTGAAGAGCCTTATACTCTTGCCACAGCAGACGTGAACAGTGTATATACAATCATCCCGCATGAGGCGGGGAAACATATATATACTGGACAGGGTCATGTAGCAACTAATGCAGACACTTTATGTCCCTAATACCACTATTAACTATTGTTGCTATTGGTTGATAACCCACATGTGTTTGCGCGATGTTTTGTAAAGATCTTAAGTGATCTAATTTATACATATTGGCCAAGGTCATGTAGTAACTAATGCAGACACTCTATGTCCCTAATACCACTATTAATTATTGTTGCTTATGACTCTCTCCGCTCTAGATCTTGGTTACCTTGGCAACAGGCCACAACCCTGGTGATTGGCGCATCGGCTCCCACGTGAGCGGCCGATGCAGTTCCGGGTTTCTCTCCTCTCCCAGCGTTGTGTACAGGTGCCGTGATGAGGTTTACAACGATCGGTCTGATCCCCTGTCTGGTATGTTGGTATCTGTCACCACTAACTAAACCTAATGCACGTTCGGTGTGATATTCTGTTGATAATAAGCAGTATTCTGATTAAGTGCATTTGAGGTCTTTTCTTTTAGCTGTGATATGTATGCTCCACATTAGGGTCCAGTGCTACCTAAAGTCTTGTATTGGTTTTATAATGTCTTTATTAAGTTTTGCACTGTCACAAGTTATCTATGAGCTAGGATGGCTCACATTACACTCTAATATGATATTAACACTATGGTGTTTATTTTGTGACTCAGAGGTCACCATGACAACCAATTTGGCGTTTTTTTGTGCTAATTGGGGGGAGGGTTTGTTTGTTGAAATGTATAAATTCACTATGGTTTGATGCAATCACTGTCTGAGGAAGGGGACACACTGTCCTCGAAACGTCACTAATTATCTTTGCTAAGTAAAAAATATTTTGTCAAAAGTCCAGTGAGTGCAAGTTCTCTTTTGTTCTTGTATACCTAACTACACTAGCACCCTGGCAGTTGGAAATAAGTGAGAGTGCACATCTCTGCTAGCTATATATATATATATATATATATATATATATATATATATATATATATATATATATATATATATATATATATATATATATATATATATATAATGTCTTAATAGTATATAATATAATATGTATAAAATAACAAATTCTAACTCAACTAGAAAAAATGTGGATACATTTGATATAATAGAACCACTTACTGGATTAGTGCAATAATATATTATATCCCTATAGCGGATTCAGCAATATGCAGAAACTGGACACAATTGAGATAAAAAAATATATATAAATAAAGCGCTTGCTAGACTAGGTGTGGATTAAACACAAGTGAATGAGTTCTAGAACATATAATACAATGAAAGCAATTCATACATAACACAACACAATAAAAAGCAATACATATAAAAGTTAATGTAATATAAAGTGAAAGATCATCATAATAAAAAAGTATCAGAGACTGTCTTCATCCAAAATGCAGGTCTCTTAAGGGGTGTCTACTTACACTCCTTTACCTCAATCAGTATGAGGTAAGTGCCGCGCAGTATCAGTAGAAAACTCCCTTGGATCACCAGCGGTTCAGAGAATAGGATTGCAACTTGCAGGACTTGGGTCAAAGGGCTTGTCTTTGTAGGAGTAATATTACCCCCTTCACCAGATGGCCATAAGCATGTAAAACAAATGAAAATAGTAATAGTGCAACCCCGTATGTAAATTGTGACAATTACTTTATTTCATACAATGCACTCATATTTAAAACCCTCAAGTGTGTATGAGGTATTATTTAGGTAATATAAAATCAAAGACCGGTGGTTCCAGTCAGCAATGTTTAACAGATACTGTTCACAAATAGCTGATACACAGCTTTTACGTATTAAAGTTCAAGGTAAATGTATGGCAGTAATGGTTGTCCTATTCACATTAATCAATTAGTCCTTACGCGTTTCAAAGGCATTAATACTTCACAGCCTTCTTCGTCAGAGGATTTACAGACAGCTGGTAGATGGGCTGTATTTCAAGCGGAGCGGCGGCACACTCCCCCCAAAAACAGTAATCTCATTGGTGCTTAAAAGAATCACATGACCGGCCGTCCGCCTATGGTAATTGTAATTCATGGATTGGTTGCTGCTTAATCTAGTTCATAGTCCCTTCTTTGTAGCCATAGCGATTACACAAATAGGAAACAGCAACTTATGTAAGCCTTAAATAAAATACTATTGGTATCCTTATTGCTTATAATACTTGCGGAACGCTAAGATATGCATTTATCTTGATTAATGAATAATTCCCAGTATTAGCATTTCATATATTGCTTATATTAAAAACGAGCATTATATAAAAGATTAAAAATATAGAACCGTAATAAAATATATTTCATAAAAAGAACTAATGTGCAATAGGGTAATAAAAATTATATATATATATCACTAAAAGCCTATTCTAATAATGAAAAATAGAAGATTTGATAATATATAATATATACTAAATAGCAGATCTAGCAAGAGAAGTTATGCAACGCTAGCGATTGTAGCATAAAAGATATGTATAAATATTTGATGTAAGTTATTTGCAAAAAATATATAAGTAATAAATACTATTTCAAATACTTAAACACCTCACAAAGTGATACTTAGAGATGACACGGGTTGTTTTAATATGTTTTTGGCGAAAGTTACATTTATGAATTAGATTAAAGACAGTACTGTTCCTATCTAGAAATGGTTAATTTTGGTTATTTATCTTTGAAAGAAAATTTGATTGAACCTGGATGTCCTGAAAAAGTACATAAATCTGTAAATTCATATGAATGTATTAGGGTATTAAAAATAAGCCTGGGGGCGGAGCCGGCCGAGAATGAACATGGCCGCAAAGCTATAGAGCTCCGACACAACCAGACCTAGAGGACGATTAATATGGGATGAATTCCCATCTCCTGACCACATAAAAGCCTCAATCAAAGTCCCTAAGGGAGGGAGATGCTGGATGGCACCACATTCGCAATCTGCAGCAAAACGGACAGCCGCATTCCCTGCCTGAGTTCCAACCGCGGATAAACATAATAGGAATGACGCAGCTACAAACGCTCTAGAGACATCAAGCAATGGATCAGTGCTACATCCTGGGCAGAGATCACTCAACCTCCTCCGCAAGGGGCAGATTATTATATCTATTATCAACTATTGTCCTCCCTCCATATGCTACTTCAACTCCTCTCACTCTCCTCCCTAAACTCGCTACACACACCCTCGACAGACTTCACCAGGTAAGACTTTTAATTTATATACAGTTGTTCTCCTCATCTGACCACCCATGACTTATAATAACTTAGTAGTAGTATCACAAAATGTGAAAGGCCTCAACTCACCCACTAAGCGCTCAATAGCATTGAAGGGTTTTGCTAAACAATCAGACTATTATTTTTGTTCAGGAGACCCATTTTTTAAAATATGTAGGGCCTAAAATCTGGTCAAAGCACCACCCGATAAGCCATTTCAGCTCCTATCCAAGCAAAAAGAAAAATGGGGTAGCCATCATTATTCACAAGAATCTACAGTTTAAGCTTACAAATCAAATAACTGACACAGACGGCAGAATTCTAATTTTGATAGGCTCCCTTTTCAACAACCCGGTGACGTTAGTTAATGTTTACGCCCCCAACTCTAATAAATCCACATTCTTTAACCGCTTACTGAAACTAGTATTGGACAACAGGAAAGGGTGCCTGATCCTAGGCGGTGAAATTAATACAGCGCTTGATTCCAAGCTAGACATATCTACTAACACAAGCCAGACACGAATAAAACCACCCAATGCAATATACAACTGCTTCTCACAGCTAGGACTTATAGATATATGGAGGTTCAACATTTCATTCAGAAGAATTACACTTTTTATTCTCACCCCTGGGCGGTTTATACCAGGATTGACTACATCCTAATAGACAGAAATCACTTATCATTAGTCAGGGATTCAGATATCCAGGCTACTTCCTGGTCAGACCACTCTCAGGTAAATATTGAGCTACTATGGCCAAATCAACCAATTACACAATTTGTGTGGAGAATGGATGACTCTCTTCTCCGCCTCCCACCCACCAGGAAGTCCATAGCAAAATCCCTTCATGAATATTTTAATATTAACAATACTCCAGAGGTGAACCCAAGTACAATTTGGAATGCTCATAAAGCAGTCCTGAGAGGTGAGTGCATTAAGCACTCAGCTTTTAGAAAAAGAACTTATAATAAAGAGACAGAGCTACTAACCACACAACTTGCCAACCTAGAGATTCGTCATAAAAATACCCCATCAGATTCATTCCTTTACAACCAATTGACAAAAGTCAGGCAAGACCTCAACAAAATCTTGCTGAGAGAGGCCCAGAGAAAAGCACTTAATATTAGGAAACTTTACGCATACGAAGGCAACAGAGCAGGCCCACTTCTAGCACGTATGTTAAAGGCCCAAACTAATAGCAACCAGATACACAAGCTAGTGACACTGAATAACCAAAACATCTATGATAGCAAACAAATAGCGAATTGCTTCAGCTAATTTTACTCAAGTCTATATAACTTGGATACCCCCCAAACTCCTGAACATTCCGAACGTATGCAAACTTATATAGACAAAGCAGATGTGGCCAGATTAGAGACTTCACAGAGAGATGCATTGGAAGAACCAATCACTTTGACAGAGGTAATTAGAGCAATCCGTGGTTTGCCCGCGGGGAAAGCACCGGGCCCAGACGGCTTCACTAATACATATTACAAATCCTTTGCTAGTATACTAGCACCACACTTGACTAAACTGTTTAACACGCTTGACGACGGTCAGCTACTCCCAACAGAGATGCTAAAGGCACATATTGCAGTGATTCCCAAGCCCAATAAGGAACCCACAGACCCCAGTAACTACAGACCCATCTCCCTCCTTAACATGGACATCAAGATCCTGGGCAAGATTTTATCGAACCGAATCAATACATTTTTACACTCTTTAGTTCATGCAGATCAAGTAGGTTTTGTTCCTGGGAGGGAGGCCAGGGACAACACAATCAGAGCGACCACGCTGGCATCTTACGCTAAGCAACACAAAATCCCGTCAGTCTTGATAGGAACAGACGCGGAAAAAGCATTTGACCGCATAAACTGGGAATTCCTGAGAAAGGTGTTGATAGCACAGGGATTTGGCCCCAAAATGATAACACGTATTTTCAGCCTTTATACTAGCCCTTCAGCTCAGGTAAGAGCAAACGGGATGCTCTCAGACCCCTTTGAGATCCACAACGGTACACGGCAGGGTTGCCCCCTGTCACCCATTTTGTTCATACTCTCTATGGAACTACTAGCCACTCTAGTAAGACAGGACCCTGAAATTGAAGGAATCCAATTAGGGCCACATAACTTTAAAATTGCTATATATGCAGACGACATCCTATTCACAATCTCAAACCCCTTATCCTCCATCCCGAAGATGTTAGCGCAGCTAGATACATTCGGCAAATACTCCAATTTTTTAGTCAATAAACACAAATCAGAGCTTTTGAATCTATCCCTCTCAGATACCGAATTAAAGTTAGTCTCAGAGATATGCCCACTGACTCTACAAGCAAAATCACTCAAATATCTAGGTATCCAACTATCTCCCAATATGACACAACTTTTTGATGAAAATTACCTGGCCCTCTCCCGTAGGATACAACAAGATCTCCAGACATGGTCAGCTAAACCACTAACTTGGTGGGGCTGCATTCAAAGCATCAAAATGACGATCTTGCCCAAGCCCTTCCAATCCCCACCCCCAAATGGTTCACTTCACAGTTACAAAAGCCTATTAACCTTTTTATATGGGGCAAGATCAAACCTAGAATCCTCAAAGACACCATGTATAGGGCACTTGAGAATGGGGGGCTGGGCCTTCCCTGTCTGGCAGACTATCAAGATGCAATAATTCTCCAAAAATTAATTGACTGGCACAGATCCAACCACTCCAAAGCATGGGTAGCCATTGATTCGCATATCCTTAGGGTTCCAGACATGGGAGCCTTATGCTGGGTCCCCAAAGACCTCAGACCACCTCAATGCACAGAAATGGAGCTCTACCGTGGGACGTTTGAGTCCTGGGACTTGATTGTTCAGCGCAAGAAGCACATTTCTAGCACTCGCTCCCCACTATTCCCAATACCTGTTAATGCTGAATTGACAGGTGGGTTAGACAGAGGCCAGCAGAGAAAATCGGAATAGGGCTATACCACTCCACTAAAGGAATTTACCACACAGGGGAAACTTAAGAGACGAGATGACCTGGGCACAGTAGCGGGGGGGTAGGTACACAAACTGGTTAAAGTACTCAGAGCTTGACCACCTCATTGCCACATCCCCACATAAACAAGAATTTCTTAGGGAACTCACACCATTCGAAGCACATTGCTCGACCCCTGGCACCGCGAGACACTCCCTATCACTGGCTAGGAAATTCATACAAGCAGACCATAAACTCCAACTCCCCCTCTACACCCAAAAATGGCAGCTGGACTTGGATTCAACCTTCTCAAATGAAGACTGGCAAAAAATATTCACACAAACCAAAAAAGCGTCAACCTCCCCGCAATCACTAGAGCTAAATTTCAAAGTACTGATGAGGTGGTATCTCACACCTTCCAGGCTACACTCAATCTACCCTAACGCATCGGATAGATGCTGGAGGGGATGGGGAGAAAAGGGAGGTTACCTCCATATGTGGTGGTCGTGCGCCAAAATTCTACCGTTCTGGCGAGGAGTTGAGAGACACCTCCAAACCTTACTGTCCAGTGATATATCCTTAACACCCCGTATAACTCTTCTCAATGACCTACCAAATCTATCTTGCAAACTCAGACTCGCCCTCCTACAGATATGTATGACAGGCGCCAAGGCATTGATAGCCCTCCACTGGAAAACCCCACACACTCCAAGTATAGCTGAATGGTCGGATAAAATAACAGACCTATTAATGCTGGAAGAGTATGGCTACTCAAAAAGGAACAAACTAAATCTTCTTGTTGAGATTCGATTTCTATGGGAAAGTGGCCCTCTGCAATTCTGAGAGTTAGAAATGTTAGACACACATAAAGGTATTAGCTCCTCCTCCCCCACATACCGCTTCCAATAACCCGACATCATAACCGGTCTGCGAGGTTAGCATGATAAGTGTTATCAAAAAACACCACATTGTATACGCTCAGGATACACCGGACGCAAACATCCTTCTAATGCACCACTCCACAAACCTAGCAGACCCCGGACATCCTGACTGTTATCAACTAGCCACACTATAGGAACCACTCAGAGAGGATTAGAGGTCTCCAGGTTGAGCTGACATTCCCCCCCCCCCACTCTTCCCTTCCTCCTCCCCCTTCTCTTCTTTTCGCTATTATTCTCTTTATTTATCCTTTTTTCATATCTCCTGACACGGGTTCTGTATAGTATTTTAGTACTGCAGACATTTATGGCTGTTCCCATTGTGGAATAGATAGTATTTTGTATAACCTAACGACTGATTGCAAATGATGTTGTAAATATTGCAAATTACCCGGTTGTAAACATATGGCAATTATAAATAAAAGTTAAGTTTAAAAAAAATAAAAAATAAAAAATAAGCCTATTTATATTTAAATCTAAAAGAGACACCAAAACATATATGTTAATCGTTGCAAAAAGTATTTGCAGACCCACCTCAAAACATCTCAAAGGGGATATCTAAAAATCAGTTGATCTCAAAACTGTATAAATAAATTATGTTGTGTATTTAAAAAACTTTTTGTGCAAATAAAGTTATTTAAAATTATATAAAATCCACCATACCGATATTATATATGATAGTTTTAGTACTATAAAAAGTTAAAAAATCCACTAATATTACATCTTTTTTAATCTTATTAAAAATTTCTGTCTAATTTAGGGCTATATTCACCTTATTTCTGCACTAAAATTCATACTAAAAGCCTAGTAGACCAAAAATCAGTAATGTTAAAATAATTCTAAAGTTAAAAATGAATTTAAGTTAAAAATTTAAGTTAAAAATGCCGCCAAATCAATATCTTTATTATGGCCTTGTGGAATTAGAGTTCCTAGTGTGTAGATCCAATATGTCTCTCTTTTTCGGAGTTTAAGTTCTCTATCTCCTCCTCTCTTGTGGTTTTGTACACATTCTATAATGGTTCCTCTTAGACATGAGGGATCTTTATTGTGTTTTTCTTTGTAGTGTGCAGAGAGATTGTGAGTTTTTCTCCAGTTTCTATATTGTTGATATGCTCTAGCAACCTCTTTTTGAAAGGCCTTGTGGTTCGTCCAATGTACTGGAGGCCACACCCACATTGTAGGAGGTACACAACAAAGTCTGTGCGACAGTTACATAGACTTTCAATCTTGTATTTCTTATTAGTTGTTGTTGAAGTAATTTCTTTCGTTGTTTTATTCTTATAAAAATGATGTATGCAGGCTACACAATTTTTTCGGTTACATTTAAAGAATCCAATTGTGGCCTTGTTAAGCCAATTAGTATCTTTTGCATCCACATTTTTTAGTTCACTAGGTGCCAAGATATTTTTAAAATTTCTATTTTTTATAAAAATTATTTTTGGGTCTTTAGTTGTTACTTCATTAAGGAGGGTGTCCTTTTTGAGGTTATGCCAGTGTTTTGTTATTATTTTTCTAATATCTGGTGCCCCTTCATTAAATGTTGTAATGAAGTTGACAGATTGTTCTTTCATATTTTTTACTTTGGACTCCTTGTTTGCTCCAGTTTCTAACAAATCATTTCTGTTTATCCTTTTCATCTTCTCGAGTGCTTCACCCACTTTATAGGAATTATATCCCCTGGCTTTGAATCTATCACTTAAGTTTTTTGAACAATTTATTTTAAGTCTCTGGAATTGTCCTGTTGGGATATTATTTATCCAATTTTTATCATGCCCACTTTTGGCATGTAAGTAGCCATTACTATCTGTCGTTTTTTTGTACAATTTTGTGTGTATCTTGTTGTCTTCATGAAAGAAAACAACATCAAGAAAGTCTATTTCCACAGTGCTCGTTTTGTTGGTAAAACATAAGTTAAAATCATTGATATTTAGTTTTGACACAAAATCATCTAATTGGCTAACTGATCCATCCCAGATGAAGATGATATCATCTATGTACCTCCCCCATACTTTTATGTTCGGGAGATACGTGTTGTTATGCCAAATTACCTCTTCTTCCCATTGGCCCAAATAAAGATTAGCATAGCTAGGGGCAAATTTTTAGATTTAAATATAAATAGGCTTATTTTTAATATCCTAATACATTCATATGAATTTACAGATTTATGTACTTTTTCAGGTTCAATCAAATTTTCTTTGAAAGATAAATAACCAAAATTAACCATTTCTAGATAGGAACAGTACTGTCTTTAATTCATAAATGTAACTTTCGCCAAAAACATATTAAAACAACCCGTGTCATCTCTAAGTATCACTTTGTGAGGTGTTTAAGTAGTTGAAATAGTATTTATTACTTATATATTTTTTGCAAATAACTTACATCAAATATTTATGCATATCTTTTATTCTACAATCGCTAGCGTTGCATAACTTCTCTTGCTACAGTATATGTGCTATATAGTATATATTATATATTATCAAATCTTCTATTTTTCATTATTAGAATAGGCTTTTAGTGATATATATATATAATTTTTATTACCCTCTTGCACATTAGTTCTTTTTATGAAATATATTTTATTACAGTTCTATATTTTTAATCTTTTATATAATGCTCGTTTTTAATATAAGCAATATATGAAATGCTAATACTGGGAATTATTCATTAATCGAGATAAATGCATATCTTAGCGTTCTGCAAGTATTATAAGCAATAAGGATACCAATAGTATTTTATTTAAGGCTTTCATAAGTTGCTGTTTCTTATTTGTGTAATCGCTATGGCTACAAAGAAGGGACTATGAACTAGATTAAGCAGCAACCAATCCATGACTTACAATTACCATAGGCGGATGGCCGGTCATGTGATTCTTTTAAGCACCAATGAGATTACTGTTTTTGGGGGGAGTGTGCCGCCGCTCCGCTTGAAATACAGCCCATCTACCAGCTGTCTGTAAATCCTCTGACGAAGAAGGCTGTGAAGTATTAATGCCTTTGAAACGCGTAAGGACTAAGTGATTAATGTGAATAGGACAACCAGGACTGCCATACATTTACCTTGAACTTTAATACGTAAAAGCTGTGTATCAGCTATTTGTGAACAGTATCTGTTAAACATTGCTGACTGGAACCACCGGTCTTTGATTTTATATTGCCTAAATAATACCTCATACACACTTGAGGGTTTTAAATGTGAGTGCACTGTATGAAATAAAGTAATTGTCACAATTTACATACGGGGTTGCACTATTACTATTTTCATTTGTTTTACGTGCTTATGGCCATCTGGTGAAGGGGGTAATATTACTCCTACAAAGACAAGCACTTTGACCCAAGTCCTGCAAGTTGCAATCCTATTTTCTGAACAGCTGGTGATCCAAGGGAGTTTTCTACTGATACTGCGCGGCACTTACCTCATACTGATTGAGGTAAAGGAGTGTAAGTAGACACCCCTTAAGAGACCTGCATTTTGGATGAAGGCAGTCTCTGATACTTTTTTATTATGATGATCTTTCACTTTATATTACATTAACTTTTATATGTATTGCTTTTTATTGTGTTGTGTTATGTATGAATTGCTTTCATTGTACTGTATTATATGTTCTAGAATTCATTCACTTGTGTTTAATGCACACCTAGTCTAGCAAGCGCTTTATTTATATATATTTTTTTATCTCAATTGTGTCCAGTTTCTGCATATTGCTGAATCCGCTATAGGGATATAATATATTATTGCACTAATCCAGTAAGTGGTTCTATTATATCAAATGTATCCACATTTTTTCTAGTTGAGTTAGAATTTGTTATTTTATACATATTATATTATATAGTATTAAGACATTTTTTATATATATATATATGTTAAATTTTATTAATAATTTTTAATTCATATATTATTGATTCAAATATTATTTGCGCCCTAACTTTTCTATCAGTCTCTCTTTTTTATTTTATATATATATATATATATATATATATATATATATATATATATATATATATATATATAAATACTAAGAACATTTTCTTCTAAGTGAAGTACATTGGAATGTAAAATATTTACATTAAATACATAGAAAAATAAATGATAAAATATTAACATTTATTCAAAATGATTTTTCAAGTTTAGAGGTATTTAACTGAAAAGCATTTCTCCTGAACCTAACCCCGGCGTAAACTGAGGGCTACCTGTATATATTTTTAAAAGGAAGCTGTTATGTTAATTGGCTGCATTGGATGTCAATCATACTAATGGAGCAACAAGATCACAGTGGTTGTGTGTTAAGACCGGATAACTACTTAGAGCTAAAACTGAAAGTAAAAAGGAGAGGAATCACCCTGAGGAAAGCAGTCTCCTATCTCACTGATCTGTGTCACTAAAGAGATGATGTTTTATGCATATGACAAATTATACATGGTCTTTACATAATGATATCTACATATTTTTAGTTTTACTGAGCTAATTAAAAAAGGTGATTTCCACATATTAAGGAACAGGTTTTCTGTTAAGGACTGTTGAATAAAAAAAAAATCTTTTTGACATGCTTTTTTTTTAAATTTATTTACTTATTGATTAATAAAGGTTAAATGGACAGTATATACTCATTTTCATATAACTGCATGTAATAGACACTACTATAAGGAATAGGATGCACAAATACTGATATAAAAATCCAGTATAAACTGTTTAAAAACTTACTTAGAAGCTCTCAGTTTAGCTCTGTTGAAAAGGTAGTTGAAAAGCCCACTGCAAGTGGGAAATAAGACACTCCCCCCTCCCCCTTCTTTTGCATATGAAAAGGCCCTTTACATAAACAGGAACAAGCTGGAGTAGGTATCTGACGGTATTCTCATAAAACTTTGGGGCTTGGTTAGGAGTCTGAAAATCAGAGCAATGTTTTTTAAAAATAAGCAAAACTACACATTTAAAAAAAAACAAAAAAACTTTATGGGCTATATAAATAGATCATCTACAAAACATTTATGCCAAGAAAAAATTAGTGTATAATGTCCATTTATTAGTGATTGTTGTGTGTATGTGTCATTTACTCCATAATGACAATGGCAAGTTTTCACAAACTCACATGTGAGTGCTTGTGTCTGCTATTACTGCCTGAGTGTGTGTGTGCCTATCTATCCCTGCCTGTGTGTGTGTGTGTGTCTGCTATTACTGCCTGAGTGTGTGTATGCCTATCTATCCCTGCCTGTGTGTGTGTGTATCTGCCTATTACTGCCTGAGTGTGTGTGTGTGTGTGTGTGTATGCCTATCTATCCCTGCCTGTGCGTGCATGTCTCTGTCTATTACTGTCTGTGTGAGCATGTCTCTGTCTATTACTGCATGTGTGTGTGTATATGCCTATCTATCCCTGCCTGTGTGTGTATGCCTATCTATCCCTGTCTGTGTGTGCATGTCTCTGTCTATTACTGCCTGTGTGTGCATGTCTCTGTCTATTACTGCCTGTGTGTGAATGTCTTTGTCTATTACTGTTTGTGTGCATGTCTCTGTCTATTACTACCTGTGAGTGCATGTCTCTGTCTGTTACTGCCTGTGTGTGCATGTCTATGTATATATTATTGCCTGTGTGTGCATGTCTCTGTCTATTACTGCCTGTGTGTGCATGTCTGTCTATTACTGCCTGTGAGCGCATGTCTCTGTCTATTACTGTCTGTGAGTGTATGCCTATCTATCCCTGCCTGTGTGTGCATGTCTCTGTCTATTACTGCCTGTGAGTGCATGTATCTGCCTATTACTGCCTGTGTGTGCATGTCTATGTATATTACTGCCTGTGTGTGCATGTCTGTCTATTACTGCCTGTGAGTGCATGTCTCTGTCTATTACTGTCTGTGAGTGTATGCCTATCTATCCCTGCCTGTGTGTGCATGTCTCTGTCTATTACTGCCTGTGAGTGCATGTCTCTGTCTGTTACTGCCTGTGTGTGCATGCCTCTGTCTATTACTGCCTGTGTGTGCATGTCTCTGTCTATTACTGCCTGTGTGTGCATGTCTCTATTACTGCCTGTGAGTGCATGTCTCTGTCTATTACTGTCTGTGAGTACTTGTCTCTGTCTATTACTGTCTGTGTGTACACGTGTCTGTCTATTACTGTCTGTGTGTGCATATCTCTGTCTATTACTGCCTGTGAGTGCATGCCTCTGTCTATTACTGTCTGTGAGCGTATGTCACTGTCTATTACTGTCTGTGTGTGCATATCTCTGTCTGTTACTGCCTGTGTGTGCATGTCTCTGTCTATTAAGCACACACAGGCAGTAAATTACTGCCTGTGTGTGCATGTCTCTGTCTATTACTGTCTGTGAGTGCATGCCTCTGTCTATTACTGTCTGTGAGTGCATGCCTCTGTCTATTACTGTCTGTGAGTGCATGCCTCTGTCTATTACTGTCTATGAGTGCATGTCTCAGTCTATTACTGTCTGTGAGTGTATATCTCTGTCTATTACTGCCTGTGTGTGCATGTCTGTCTATTACTGCCTATGTGTATAATATATTTGAAAAATAAACAGCTATTACAGTTCTGTATCAAATTATTTATGTGCAAAAATCTCATAGACTTTAATAGTGAATTTTGTTAAAAAAAATTGTTAGAACTTTTCTAAATAATTGTAATAGACCCCTAAATATGTTACAAATACACCCAGTGACATAGTGCAATCCTTTAGAAAATCATACCTGATGACTTTTTTGCAAAGTTCAACTTTAAAATCTATTGGATGTTTTGTAGATAAATTTTGGATAAGAATTTAAAGGGATTGATATGCATTAAACAAATAAATAAGCATAGCTATGAGAAAAGTATAAATATAATGGCAATTAATATATTGGAAAAAACATTGTAGTAGAAAAAGGACATATTTAAAGGGATAGGAAAGTCAAAATTAAACTTTAATAATTCAGGATACACCAAAAAATATTAAGACAATTCTATTATTCTTGTTCTCTTTGTATCCATTGTTGAAAAGCATATGTACATATCCTTAGTAGCAGCAATGCACTACTAGGAGCTAACTGATGGTTGGCCGCAACACACATTTGTCTCTTGTCATTTGCTCACCAGATGTGTTCAGCTAGGTCCCAGTAGTGCACTGCTGCTTTGTAGCTGACCTCTAAATGACAGAGTGACATGCAAGGTCTAGGAGGGGGACTTTAGAATCTGTGAGGGGTACGCATTTTGGAATTTTGCCCTGGGAGCCAGATTCTCTAGAAACAGCCCTGGTCTCAATAAGCTCCAAAGTCAATATATAAAAAATCCCAAAATGCCTTATTTCAAACTTTTAAAAGCATAGTCAATATACGGCCTTCATAAAATCACAGCACTTCACATAATCACAATGTGAACAGGTACACCTGCATACGCGTTTCGTGCATGTGCACTTGGTCACGCCGTATATCGACTATGCTTTTAACAGTTTGAAATCAAGCATTTTTTGGATTTTGCATATATTGACTTTGGAGCTTATTGGGACACAGTGCGCTACACATCTTGGTATTCCATTATTCGTTTGGGTGTGAGAAGCAGACGCACCGTGTAGCAACATTTTACTTTACTTGTTTGCATCGTTACTCACTCTCCATTGTGCCGGTCAGAAGTTACAGCCACAGCGGCTAGAACTGTGAAGTCTACTATCAAGGTGAGAAATTGTGTGGCACTTTCCCTGCAGAGTTTTTGTGTCATATATATATATATATATATATATATATAAGATCTTCCTACCTTATCTTCACCATACCAGGTTCACCGATCGATCCAGAAGAGCTCCTCCGATGTCTTGATCCAAGCCCAAGTGGGGGGCTGAAGATGTCCATGATCCGGCTGAAGTCTTCATCCAAGCGGGAGCTGAAGAGGTCCATGATCCGGCTGAAGTCTTCTATTAACGGCATCTTCAATCTTCTTTCTTCCGGATCCATCTTGCAGACCTCCGACGCGGAACATCCTGCTGGCCCGACGGACTACCAACGAATGAAGGCTCCTTTAAGGGACGTCATCCAAGATGGCGTCCCTCGAATTCCGATTGGTTCAATCCGATTGGCTGTTCCGATCAGCCAATCAGATTGAGCTTGCATTCTATTGGCTGTTCCGATCAGCCAATAGAATGCAAGCTCAATCCGATTGGCTGATCGGATCAGCCAATCGGATTGAACTTGATTCTGATCAGAATATTCCTACCTTAATTCCGATTGGCTGATAGAATCCTATCAGCCAATCGGAATTCGAGGGACGCCATCTTGGATGACGTCCCTTAAAGGAGCCTTCATTCGTCGGTAGTCCGTCGGGCCAGCAGGATGTTCCGCGTCGGAGGTCTGCAAGATGGATCCGGAAGAAAGAAGATTGAAGATGCCGTTGATAGAAGACTTCAGCCGGATCATGGACCTCTTCAGCCCCCCGCTTGGGCTTGGATCAAGACATCGGAGGAGCTCTTCTGGATCGATCGGTGAACCTGGTATGGTGAAGATAAGGTAGGAAGATCTTCAGGGGCTTAGTGTTAGGTTTATTTAAGGGGGGTTTGGGTTAGATTAGGGGTATGTGGGTGGTGGGTTGTAATGTTGGGGGGGGTATTGTATGTGGTTTTTTTACAGGCAAAAGAGCTGAATTCTTTGGGGCATGCCCCGCAAAGGGCCCTGTTCAGGGCTGGTAAGGTAAAAGAGCTTTGAACTTTAGTAATTTAGAATAGGGTATGGCATTTTTTTTATTTTGGGGGTCTTTGTTATTTTATTAGGGGGCTTAGAGTAGGTGTAATTAGTTTAAAATTGTTGTAATATTTTTCTGATGTTTGTAAATATTTTTTTATTTTTTGTAACTTAGTTCTTTTTTATTTTTTGTACTTTAGTTAGTTTATTTCATTGTAGTTATTTGTAGATATTGTATTTAATTAATTTATTGATAGTGTAGTGTTAGGTTTAATTGTAGATAATTGTAGGTAGTTTATTTAATTTATTTATTGATAGTGTAGTTTTAGGTTTAATTGTAACTTAGGTTAGGATTTATTTTACGGGTAATTTTGTAATTATTTTAACTAGGTAACTATTAAATAGTTATTAACTATTTAATAGCTATTGTACCTGGTTAAAATAAATACAAAGTTACCTGTAAAATAAATATAAATCCTAAAATAGCTATAATATAAATATAATTTATATTGTAGCTATATTAGGATTTATTTTACAGGTAAGTATTTAGCTTTAAATAGGAATAATTTATTTAATAAGAGTTAATTAATTTCGTTAGATTTAAATTATATTTAACTTAGGGGGGTGTTAGTGTTAGGGTTAGACTTAGCTTTAGGGGTTAATACATTTATTAGAATAGCGGTGAGCTCCAGTCGGCAGATTAGGGGTTAATGTTTGAAGTTAGGTGTCGGCGATGTTAGGGAGGGCAGATTAGGGGTTAATACTATTTATTATAGGGTTAGTGAGGCGGATTAGGGGTTAATAACTTTATTATAATAGCGGTGCGGTCCGCTCGGCAGATTAGGGGTTAATAAGTGTAGGCAGGTGGAGGCGACGTTGTGGGGGGCAGATTAGGGGTTAATAAATATAATATAGGGGTCGGCGGTGTTAGGGGCAGCAGATTAGGTGTACTTAAGGATAACGTAAGTAGCGGCGCTTTGCGGTCGGCAGATTAGGGCTTAATTATTGTAAGTAGCTGGCGGCGATGTTGTGGGGGGCAGGTTAGGGGTTAATAAATATAATACAGGGGTCGGCGGTGTTAGGGGCAGTAGATTAGCGGTACATAAGGATAACGTAGGTGGCGGTCGGCAGATTAGGGGTTAAAAAAATTAATCGAGTGGCGGCGATGTGGGGGGACCTCGGTTTAGGGGTACATAGGTAGTTTATGGGTGTTAGTGTACTTTAGAGCACAGTAGTTAAGAGCTTTATGAACCGGCGTTAGCCCAGAAAGCTCTTAACTCCTGGCTTTTCTCTGCGGCTGGAGTCTTGTCGTTAGATTTCTAACGCTCACTTCAGCCACAACTCTAAATACCGGAGTTAGAAAGATCCCATTGAAAAGATAGGATACGCAAATGACGTAAGGGGATCTGCGGTATGGAAAAGTCGCGGCTGGAAAGTGAGCGTTAGACCCTTTCCTGACTGACTCCAAATACCGGCGGTAGCCTAAAACCAGCGTTAGGAGCCTCTAACGCTGGTTTTGACGGCTACCGCCAAACTCTAAATCTAGGCCTTTAAAAAGCTGGCATAAATATACCACCTGAACATCTGTATGTAAAAAGGGAAGATATTTTACCTCAAAATTTCTTCAGCTCACCAGAGTAAGTGCTATGTGAACAGTTATACTTCAGCTGGTGTCCACTGCAAGTTGAAGAAAAAAACAAAAACAATAGCCAATCAGCATCAACAGTGCTGTGGTCATGCTTTGCTTTGCTGTGATCTTATTAGATTTTACTGAAATCTTCTGAGATTTCATAGTAAACTTCCTTAAACTGAATAGGAAAATAATATGACTGTTACTGCACATGACAGATGCACACTCCCTTGCAAGTCCTGGCACTAGCATCCTGATTAAAGTCTCTTTACAGTAGGGTGTGAATACTTAGGAAATTTTAAGGTAAAATATTTTCCTTTTTTACATAGAAATGTTCAGGTGATATTTTCTAGTCAGATATTTACAGCTATGCTGCATCACTTTTCAACTGTTTTAACATATGGGTATCATGTCCCTTTAACAATGTCAGCCTTATTTGACTTATAAAGATTGTGATCACTTTGTTAATGAAAAAAAGTAATGTCTGTTCCTGTTTTTACAAAATGGAAAGACTGGAATCGACCCCTTAGTAAAATAAAATAAACATACTCTCCAGCATTTCAAGAAGTGTTGCAAATCATTAATAAATTGTCTGGTTTAAATGTTTTTACAAATGTGCTGTTTGCAGGTATTTTGCAATATAGTTTAATACTTAATTGCTAATATAAACAATATATATATATATATATATATATATATATATATATATATATATATATATATATATATATATATATACAGTATATATATAAGACTCTAATGTCCTTTGAAGAACCCCCATTATATATTTAATTTCAGAGTATCTTTTTATCAGTACTTTAGTTATTAGATGTGTAAAAAAGGAAATTACTTTTTTGTGACAGAGCCACAGTCACTGTCCGACTTGTTGGTTTAATCTTATTAGGAGTTTTCCTGTCCATACAGAGTTACAATGGTACCAGTACTTTTACAATTACTATGAATACAGATTTACTAAGAACACTTAAAATATTATTTATTTTATACTGCAAAAAAATAACAATGGGCCAAATGACAAGTTTTGTGGTATGGCTTTACTGCTGAAAAATTGGCCTTTGTGCGCAGAATGGCAGGTCTACCGTATTACAAGTGGCGGCGGTACATCTATACCGCAAGCGATTTAGTCTGTACCGCAACTCTCCATTCCGCACTCCAAAAATGGCTTTTGAGTGTGGAATTTTCAGGTCTCCCGTATTACAAGTTGTTCGGTCAGGCTATTACGCTAGCGTTATAGCTCATACCGCTGCAATCCATTCCACGACTAGAGACCAGTAGTTATGGATTTTGTGAAACAAAAATGTTTCACAAAACTCATAACAAAAATGTTACAAAGTACACTAACACCCATAAACTACCTATTAACTCATAAACCACAATTCCCCCGCATCGCAAATACTACATTAAACCTATTAACCCCTAATAGTTGTTTTTTTTGTTTTTTGGGGGTGTTTTTTTTTTTTTAGATCAGGGATTTTTTATTTTAATGGGCAGCAAAAGAGCTGATTGCCCATACAAATGCCCCTTTAGGGGCAATGGGTATCTTAGTTTTTTTTAGAATTAGGTTAGCTATTGGTAGTTTATTGTTAGATTAGGGTTTTTTTATTTTGGGGTGGCTTTTTGTTTTTATAGGGGTATTAGATTAGGTTTAATTTTTATTATTTTGGATAATTTTGTTGATTATTTTTTGTAATCTTAGATTTTTTTTATTTTTCATAGTTTTAGTGTTTTTTTTGTAATGCTAGGTTTTTTTATTTTTTCGTAGTGTTAGGATTTTTTAATTTTGTAACTTTTTTATTTTTTGTTTATTTTATCTTTTTAAAATAGTTATGTTAGTTTTTTTATAGTTTAAGATTAGTTTCTTTTTATTTCAAAAATAAGTTTTTATTTATTTTAAGATAGTTATATTGTAACTTTAATTTAAAGTTAGGGGGTGTTAGGTTTAGGGGTTAATAGTTTAATTTAGTGTGTCCCAATGTGGGGGGGGAGGCAGCGGTTTAGGGGTTAATAGGTTTAGTTTAGTAGTTGCGATTTGGGGGGCTGGCAGTTAAGGGGTTATTTAGCTTTATTATAGTAGTTGCGATGTGGTTTCGGGATTAATATGTTTAGTTTAGCAGTTGCAATGTGGGAGCCAGCGGTTTAGGGGTTATTATCTTTATTATAGTAGTTGCGATGTGGGGGGTCAGTGGTTTAGGGTTTAATAGCTGTATTATAGTAGTTATGATGTGTGGGGCGGTGGTTTAGGGGTTAATAGGTTTCGTTTAGTAGATGCGATGATGGGGGCTGTGTTTTAGGGGTTAATAGCTTTATTATAGTAGTTACGATGTGGGGGGCCGGCGATTTAGGGGTTAATAGCTTTATTATAGTAGTTTCGATGTGGGGGGCCAGGGGTTTAAGGGTTAATAGGTTTAGTTTAGTGGTTGCGATGTGGGGGGCTGGCGATTTAGGGGTTAATAAGTGTAGTTTATTAGCTGCGAAGTGGGGGGCCAGCGGTTTAGAGGTTAATAGCTTTATTTTAGTAGTTGCAATGTGGGGGGCCGGCGGTTTAGGGGTTATTAGCTTTATTATAGTAGTTGCGATGTGGGGGCCTAGCGGTTTAGGGGTTAATATGTTTATTTAGGTGTTAGCAATGCGGGGATGATAGTTTAGGGGTTAATCACTTTATTTAGTGTCGGCGATGTCGCTGACGGCGGGTTAGGGGTATTTAGACAGGGGTTTATATTAGGGTGTTTTTTTAGACATCAATGGGGATTGGGTTTTATAGCGATCGCCATTCTGCGATCGTAGGTGTTAGTTTTTTTTAACACTCTCTCTTTTGATGTCTATGGGGGAAAGCGTGCACAAGCACATTAATTCAGGCCTTTGCTTTTGTTTGGTATGGAGTGTATTGCACCACAACCCACAGCACAAGAAGGTTTTTGTAATGGTAGCGCTATGGAAAGTGCGGAAGCGCTACATTTTTAGCGCTATTCACGCACCGGGTTTAATGGACAACTTGTAATCTTGGTGATTGTTTTTAAAGCATTTATTTTAGTTTTTATTCTTTTTATTAAGCAGTAGAGAAAATCATATAATCAATATACATAATGTAACTTAAAATGGCATTAAGTAGTGTTGAGATAAAGCATTTTCTTACAAAACCCTAATGGCCATCCTTAATTACAAAAATGGAAAAATTAAACTACATATATGAAGGAAAATCATTACAAATCAGTGTCATTTTAGTTGAAATATGTAAGCAGAACTAGTTCCAATTGAGTAGCAGGCACAGGAAATTGAGAAAGATCAATATCTCCATAAAATTGTGCTTCCTTATTCATTTTTTTTAATACTAATAAACATGAAAAATCATAAAGTCATAGCATCCATTAAACTCAGTTTTTCCCATGTAGTACTTAGACTGCTAAAATATACATTACCACAACCTGCTTTTTTTCAGCATTTATGAAAAACTAATTTGTTTGTTAAAATATACCATTTGCACTAATAAAAGTAAATAAATATGTTTTGAAATTTATAAAATTCTCTAACCACTGTTTGCCTTTACAGGGCCGATTTATCAAAGTCTGGCGGACATAATACGCTGTACGCTGTTTAAATCAGCCAATAGGATTTGAAAATGTCCGCCAATAGGAATGCAAAGTACCCCATATTTAAACAGGTACCTTGCATTCAAGCTTTAGTGTACGGCGGTGATCGTATGAAGATCATCCTACACGCTGGATGTTCGCACCACCGGCGACGATGCTCCGTGCCTCCACAGCTCTGCGCCACCGGGATGAAGATAGAAGATGCCCACGCGATGGATGAAGACCTCTCGCGGCCTGGATAAAGATGGATGTCCGGACTTCAGAAACTGTGAGTAAATTTCCGGGGGATAGTGTTAGTTTTTTTTTTTTGGGTGGGTTTTTGTTTTAGATTAGGGTTTTGATGGGCAGTAAAAGAGCTGAATGCCCTTTTAAGGGCAGTAAAAGAGCGGAATGCCCTCTTAAGGGCAATGCCTATATAAATACCCCTTTAGGGGCAATGGGTAGGTTAGGATTTTTTTATACTTAGGTTTTTTATTTTGGGGGATTAGTTGGGTGGGGGTTTTACTTTTAGGGGGACTTTGTAATTTGTTTAAGGTAAAAGAGCTGTTTACCTTAGGACAATGCCCTACAAAATGCCCTTTTAAGGGCTATTAGTAGTTTATTGTTAGGTTAGTGGGTGTTTTTATTTTGGGGGGGGCTTTTTTGTTTTTATAGGGCTTTTAGATTAGGTGTAATTTTTATTATTTTGGATAATTTATTTTTTATTTTTTGTAATCTTAGTGTTTTTTATTTTTGTAATGTTAGATTTTTTAAATTTTTTCGTTTTAATTTGTAGTTTATTTTATTTTCTTAGAATAGTTAAGTTAGGCTAATTTGTAGTTTAATCTTAGTTTTTTTTATTTTGCAGGTAAATTTGTATTTATTTTAAGATAGTTATAATGTAACTTTTAATTTAAAGTTAGGGGGGTATTAAGTTTAGGGGTTAATAGTTTAATTTAGTGTTTTGCAATGTGGGGGGGCAGCAGTTTAGGGGTTAGTAGGTTAGTTTATTAGTTATGATGTGGGGAGCTGGTGGTTTGGGGTTAATAAGTTTAGTTTATTAGTTGCGATGTGGGGGCTGGAGGTTTAGGGGTTAATACTTTATTATAGTGTTGGCAATGTGGGGGGCAGGCAGTTTAGGGCTTAATAGGTTTATTATAGTAGTAGCGATGTGGGTGGGTGGCGGATTAGGAGTTAATATGTTTATTTATTAGTTGCAATGTGGGGGCGGCGGTTTAGGGGTTAATAGTTTTTTTTAGTGTCAGCGATGTTGGGGGCAGCAGATTAGGGGTTAATAACTTTATTTAGCGTTGGCGATGTTGGAAAGCGGCAGATTAGGGGTATTTAGATTAGGGGTTTATGTTAGGGTGTTAGGTTTTAACGTAATTTTCTTTTCCCCATAAACATCAATGGGGTTGCGTTACAGTGATCGCCATTCCACGATCGCAGGTGTTAGTTTTTTTCTAACACCTTCTCCCCATTGATGTCTATGAGGGAGCACGTAAACTCAACCCTTGGCTTTTGTGTGGTATGGAGCTTATCGCACCATACCGCACTGCACAAGGAGGTTTTTCAGTAACTTGTAATGGCAGCGCGCTCATTTTTTTGTGTTCTTTATGCACCCGGTTTAGCGCACAACTTGTAATCTTAGTGATTGTATGTATGTTCCCAGAATCGAGTTTTGATTTTTCTTTTTGTTCTTCCTAAATAGATTATTTTACAAGGAGAAATAAGTTGGTAAACTACAAAGGTAGAGTCACAGGCACAGCTACATTTGATGTCATAGCTTTTATCCCCTACAGCATTATAAAACTTGTACAATATAATTACACATATTGCAAGCTTTTTTCTACAAGGATAAATGCCTGGTTGAGGACGATGCTACATTAATAGTTTTCAATTTAGAAGGAGCTAAAACATGTTTAAGATCTTTGTTCTTCCTAAAAAGGACATGTGGTTTATCCCTAATAAAGTATTTAGTATAGGGTCCTGTTTTAGAATATTTCAATGTTTATCTAATGTTTTTCGTATTAGACCTGCTCCTTCTGAATATTTAGTTATGAACAAAGGATGTTTCTGTGTTTCAACTTTATTATGTGTATTTTGATAGCTCATCCTTTCTGATTTGGGAATTAATAACGGTTTTATATCAATACAATTAGTTTTGTTTCTGGCTATCTGTAACCATTCCTCTTTGTACCCCTTTTTCCTACCTAAATTTATTAGATAATATTTCTGCTTCTTCTCTTAGTACAATTTCTCTTAAGGCGTTGATATTGCCCTAATGGTACATTTTGGATCCACTTTAATAAGTGGCCACTATTATCATTTAAGAAATTATTCTGATCAGTATCTTTTCTGTAATTTTTACATGCAATTCTATTCATATTATCAATATACAGAGTCTTTGAAATGAATGCTGTTTTCTGAAATTGAACTAGTAAACTCCAAATTTAATAAATTATTATTTAAATGAGACACAAAATCATAAGCTTCCTGCTTAGTGCCTACCCAAATAATAAGCAGGTCATCAATGTACCTATAATATTGTTTGATATTATTTAGAAAGGGATTATTAGACCAAATTAAGTTCTCCTCAAATTTGCTCATATAAATATCTGCGTAAGATGGCGCCATGGTGGTACCCATGGAAGTACCTTGTATTTGCTGATAGAACCTATTTTCAAACACAAAACAGTTATGATCTAAAATAAACTCTTTTCCATCCAATATGAAGGAAATGTGTTTTTTAGGCATGTTCCACTTAGCACAATGGGAAGCTATTGCTGCAATTCCCTTATTATGTGCAATTGAGGTATACAGAGACGATACATCCCAAGAAATCCACAAGGACCTGTCCCCCCAGGGCAAACCCTAAAATCATTGTATGACATCCATAGTGTCTCTGACATAAGACTTGATTTTCTTTACTATAGGTTGTAAATAACCATCAATATATTTTGATAAATAGTCAGTAACGGAGTCTATACCGGAAATAATTGGTCTCTCTGGGGGGTTTACCCGATCCTTGTGGATCTTTGGAAGATGATAAAATATAGGAGTCCGTGGATTTTGGCTCAAAGATGTATTTAAATTCATCTTCATTCAGAATTGTATCCTTTTTTGCTTTACTTAACAGTTGATGTAGTTCTTTATTGTAACTTTCCATAGATTAACAAACAATAATTTATAAGTGGTCCTGCAATTTAATAAATTGTAGGCTTCTTTTAAATATTCTGGCCTATTTTGAATTACAAGACCACCACCCTTGTCCGCTTGACTAAATACAAGATCCGTATTGGTGGACAAGGATGTAAGTGCCTGTCTCTCTTGTTTCATTAAATTATCAGAATATTTTTGGGCCTTTGCAGATATTTTTATTCAGATCCTCTGTTACTAATTGGTTAAAAATTGGGATATATTGTCCTTGAAAAGAGATGGGGTTAAAATTAGGACGCTTTAAATTAGAGCAAGCTATATATGGTTCATCTTCGTGTATGGTTAGTTCTTATAAGTTTTCTAAAGCAATATCTGTTGTTTTATGATTATCCTAAATGGAACTGTTTATTTCTCTATTCTCTCTGGTCTCATTGTTCAAATCAGTGTCTTTTTTTCTAGGCTTTGTAAAATTGCCACATAGGCCAAATCATTAGCCTCTAATGTTTTTGCACTGATATTGGTATTATCATATTTAGCAAAATGTCTTTTTAGTGTTCATTTTCTAATATAATTCTATAAATCAATATAAGTATTACATTTCTTAGGTCTAGTTTTAGGTGCAAAATGGAAACTCGTCTGTGATAGATGTATTTCATTAAGTAGACAGAGTCAGATAGATTGAAGATCATATTTTTTGCTTTGTCTAATTCTTTATTTTTACTTTCTTTCCTTTTTGGAATTCTCCCTGATCTTCTGCCCCGTTTAGTTCTAAACTTCTCTTCCTTACTCGAGACGAGAGTTGAAGATCTGAAATGGGGCAGTTGCTTCTGCTTTATTTAAATGTACCTCTTTGTTATTTTTATTCTTATTTGAATAATTCTCATCTCTTCTTTGATGATGATGATTATATTTATGATGTTTGGGTTTTGCCCCTTGTTCTACCCAAGCATTGCCCGTTTCATATCCCCTAGCTTCTACATCCTGACTCTCAAGTCAAAATTAAACTTTCATTATTCAGATAGAGCATGCCATTTTAAACAACTTTCCAATTTATTTCCTTTAACAAAATGTGCACAGACTTTTTATATTTAAACTTTCTGAGTCACCAGCTCCTACTGGGCATGTGCAAGAATTCACAGAACAAGCCTGTATGCATTTGTGATTGGCTGATGGCTGTCACATGGTAAGTGTATACATTTGTGATTGGCTGATGGCTGTCACATGTTACAGGGGGAGTGGAAATAGACATAACTTTTAAAATTGTCAGAAAAAAAATCTACTGCTCATTTGAAGTTCAAACTAAGCGCTATTGCATTGTCTTGTTATCTTGCATTTGTTGATTATGCAAATCTACTGTGTTGACTGGTCCTTTAATGGTGAATATCTTTTTGAGGTAGGAAGACCCTTTTCAGTTCGAATATAAGGTTGTTCTGATTTGTTACCTGCCTTATTCACCTTAATGTATTGACTAGAGCAGGGAACAGTACCTTGTTTATGGGTTTTTGGATTATTTTTATTCATAATTCTATTACTATTTGTGTATTCTTCTAAGGGCTCACTATTTTGCCTCCAATTACATGGTTGTTCTTTATGTTGTAATATTTTGTTGTAATTGTTAGCCCCTTGTTTATTCCCTTCTGTCCTTAATGTATTTGAGTGTGTTTTAACTTTTGTTTTCTTTTGATAGGAGTATGTGGCCCTTTTTCAAAATACTGCTATTTTGTAACATGTGAACCTTGTGTTTAAATAGTATATTTTTCCAGACCTGGTAATGAAGTATGCAGCGCTTTATCCAGCTTCCCCTACATCATTTCTGGTCTAAGTTGTTTTAAATAAAGTCTTCACTGACTAGGGTCATACCATATAGGCATTAAAGGGATATTCCAGCCAAAATTGAAAGCCACATGTGTGCATTTCGGTATTGAACAGAAGCAATTTTGTAATATACATGCATTAGCTAAAATGCTTCTAATAAAAGCTATAGCTGTTTCAAAAGTGTATTTAAGTATGCACCGTGCACCAGCATTTTAAACACAACACTTGTTCGGAGAGCCTAAGGTGCTTGTACCATCTGGTAATTACTCAATTTGTTAATTGCTGACATGATACAAGTCCCAGTGATGATCTGAGCAGCTACATTATTTAAAATATGGGTGCAGTGACCATATCTAGCTATACTTCACATGCACATGCAGAGAAAAACGTTAACACTAAGGCCCATATTTATCAAGCTCCGTACGGAGCTTGAAGGGCCGTGTTTCTGGCGAGTCTTCAGACTCACCAGAAACACAAGTTATGAAGCAGCGGTCTAAAGACCGCTGCTCCATAACCCTGTCCGCCTGCTCTGAGCAGGCGGACAGGAATCGCCGGACACCCCGTGCTGGGGGTTGGCCGCGAGTCAGCAGGGGGCGGCGTTGCACCAGCAGCTCTTGAGAGCTGCTGGTGCAATGTTAAATGCGGAGAGCATATTGCTCTCCGCATTTAGCGAGGTCTTGCGGACCTGATCCGCACTGTCGGATCAGGTCCGCAAGACCTATGATAAATAGAGGCCTAAAACAGTGATAACTTTTACTAGAAGCATTTTTGCTAATACATGTATATTGCAAATATCTTTCTATTCAAAGATGTAATTAATCTATGTGCATTTAAATTTTGACTGGAATGTCCCTTTAACCCCTGATAAAGTCTGCTCATTCTAAGCAGATGAAACGCGTAGGGTATTTAAGTGAAGCTCTGTGATTAACTTTAGAGCATTCATGGACTGCACGGACCACATGGAGAACTGAAGCCCTAAACGGACAGCTGTTCCCTAAAACCGCTACATGAATAATCGGGATAAGCAGTGTTAAATTGTGAGAGGCTGCGTTTTTTCCCTAAAGGACTACTGGCGGTAAGGGGATATCAGAGCAGTGTCCAGGCTGTGAGCTGAGAAGATGTCTGATGTTTCTGTGATATACATTTCTTTGTTTTAAATCCGTAAGTGCAATATTTGCAGGGCTGTGCTTTTATTTAAATTTATTCCCACTACCTTGAATTGGGCTGCGCTGTGTGTTCTTTATGTTTTACAACTTCTATTATCAATTGACTTTGTTCTTTTGGTATCCATTGTTTTAAAGCAGTAGGTAGACTTAGAAGCAGCAATGAACTACAGGAAGCTAACTGGTGATTGGTGCTGCACATATTTTTCTCTTGTCATTGGCTCACCAAGGCACTGCTGTTAAAAGTATTGTGATAATAGCAATATTTTAAAAAGGGATTCATCTTGCGATTAAGATTGACTGTAGTATTTTATAATGGACTAAAACGAGTGTTTGATAAGGCGTTTTACTATACTTTGGGAGGTGATGCTTCTCTGACACTGGGGGAATATGTGGGTATATTGTACATGTCTATACACTGTGCTATGTATATGTATTATACTTTTAAATATGATAATATGTATGTAAAGTGTTTACTTTATTTAAATATATGTGTTTTTAACTTTTGCCATGTTTTTTCTTTTTAAATGGACATTAAACACTTTGAGATGGTAATATAAAATGATACATTTTATATATAAAAAAAACCCTCTGAAATATACTTTTATTATTTATTTAAGTTTCAAGCTCTGGAAGCGATCCTGATCGCTTCCTGCAGCTTCCAGGATATTGCAGTGATGCCTCAATATTGACCTCATATCTTTTTTTATTACTTTTTATTGCAATTTTTTTTTTTATTAGATAGTGTTATTATGAGTGTAACTGTACTTTTATATATAATTTTAATGTGTTTTGTGCAAATTCTTATTCGAGCTACTACCGACACGTGCAAAGAGCCTCGAAAGAAACCTTTTCGCTTGTGCACAACAGTTAGCGCGCTACTCTTAGCCTAGTCCATAAATTGTAATCTCAAAGTACACAGCATATTTTAAATGCAATATTGGATTAAGTATATCTGCATTTGACTACAATTCCTCTATTAACATCCCAATGAAGTATTGTAATACATTTACGGTATTTCTTCAGTTTGAGTTGAAATTGTTAATATACTTCAACTCATAACTTATGTATGTTACATGTCAAAATAAAATATTTTAGTTTTCTACATCTGTCCATTTCAGTATAGGTTCAAATAAAGGATTACTTTGTCAACCAGTCTGAGAGGGACATGCAAATTAACTTTCCTGGAATCTTCGTTATGCTTAAACTAAGGACATAAAATTGAGGAAATATCTATTTGCATACCATAATTGCTAAATTTTTCAGCCCGATATTTAAAATCAAGAGCTATTCATTGGTGCCAAAATAATTTACTGAGGCTATACCAGTTAGGTTTGTCTAGCATAAAGATTCTTTTTTTATTCATTTTAAGTTATTCAGTTAGTGTGATTGATGGTGACTGAGTTGCCAACCTTGAAAAGTATGTAAATAGACTATTTCAAATTGTAATAACAATATTGAAGGCTTAAATCCACAAAAATGCAAAATATTAATGATTAGTTTATGGTAGTTGTGGACAATTATGGTCTCTGGCATTCCCCCCTCAGAGGATTTGTTTATGATCCTGATCCCCTCCTATAACGCAAGAAATAAGGTCCCATTTTTTTATCTTCAGAAAATACATAATTTATTTTTTTACTTCTGGACATACACTCCCTTTCTAATTGACTTTTAACTCCACTTTATCCAAATAAGATATAAACACTTTTACTGTGGATTTAGTACATAAGTTAAAACTATGGTATAGCAGCCATCTTGAAGAGTAAGATACCACACAAGCAGCCTTTTGAATAATATTGCCTGCCTGGTCTATGGCATACCAAACATAATCTAATAAGTATAATTTTTTATATGTTTATAATTCTTTTTCCCTTTTTGTTCTGGTCCTCAACAGCCTTGTACGTGTTTAAACTTGATTGACATTTGAATTGTGTGCCTGACGTTTTTCCTGTACTTTTTGCTTTTCTTTTGTGTGGCCAGTTATTCATGTATTTGCTTCTGGAGATGCAGTTTTTCTCTACATGCAGATTTTTGTTCTGTCTTGAACAACTACTATACTAAGTTTGCCAATACAATAGATGGTATCAACCACTAGGGGGCGCTAATGTTATGATTGGAACAGCCAATATAATGCGAGCTCAATCCTATTGGCTGATTGGATCAGCCAATAGGATTGAAGTTCAATCCTATTGGCTGATTGCATCAGCCAATAGGATTTTTTCAACCTTAATTCCGATTGGCTGATAGAATTCTATCAGCCAATCGGAATCTAAGGGTCGCCATCTTGGATGACGTCACTTAAAGAAACATTCATTTCAGAAGAAGCCGTCAATTGAAGAGGATGCTCCGTGCCGGATTCCGCGTCAGAAGGATAGAAGATGCCGTCTGGGTGAAGACTTCTGCTTGTCTGGAGGGCCACTTCTGCCCATCTGGAGGACCACTTCTGCCGGTTTTGTTGAGGACATCTTGTCGCTTGGATGAAGATTTCTCCCTGTAAGTGGATCTTTGGGGGTTAGTGTTAGGATTTTTTAAGGGTGTATTGGGTGGGTTTTATTTTTAGGTTAGGGCTTTGGGCCGCAATAGAGCTAAATGCGCTTTTAAGGGCAATGCCCATCCAAATGCCCTTTTCAGGGCAATGGGGAGCTTAGGTTTTTTTAGTTAGGGTTTTATTTGGGGGGTTGGCTGTGTGGGTGGTGGGTTTTACTGTTGGGGGGTTGTTTGTTTTTTTTTACAGGTAAAAGAGTTGATTTCTTTGGGGCAATGCCCCGCAAAAGGCCCTTTTATGGGCTATTGGTAGTTTAGTTTAGGCTAGGTTTTTTTATTTTGGGTGTGCTTTCTTATTTTGATAGGGCTATTAGATTAGGTGTAATTAGTTTAAAGATCTTGCAATTTATTTTTTATTTTCTGTAATTTAGTGTTTGTTTGTTTTTTGTAATTTAGCTAATTGTTTTGAATTTAGTTAATTGTATTTAATTTAGGGAATTTATTTAATTGTAGGTGTTAGTGTAAGACAGGTTAGGTTTTATTTTACATGTAAATTTGTATTTATTTTAGCTAGGTAGTTATTAAATAGTTAATAACTATTTAGTAACTATTCTACCTAGTTAAAATAAATACAAACTTCCATGTAAAATAAAAATAAACCCTAAGCTAGCTACAGTGTAACTATTAGTTATATTGTAGCTAGCTTAGGGTTTATTTTACAGGTAAGTATTTAGTTTTAAATAGGAATTAATTAGTTATTAATAGTAAGTTTTATTTAGATTTAGTTTAATTAATTTAAGTTAGGGGGTGTTATGGTTAGGGTTAGACTTAGGTTTAGGGGTTAATAAATTTAGTATAGTGGCGGCGACGTTGGGACCGGCAGATTAGGGGTTAATAAGTGTAGGTAGGTGTCGGCGATGTTAGGGGCAGCAGATTAGGGGTTAATAATATTTAACTAGTGTTTGCAATGCGGGAGTGTGGCAGTTTAGGGTTTAATATGTTTATTATAGAGGCAGCGATGTCGGCGCGGCAGATTAGTGGTTAATAAGTGTAAGATTAGGGGTGTTTAGACTCGGGGTTCATGTTAGGATGTTAGGTGTAAACATAAATTTAGTTTCCCCATAGGAATTAATGGGGCTGCGTTACTGAGCTTTACGTTGCTTTTTGGCAGGTGTTAGACTTTTTCTCAGCCGGATCTCCCCATTGATGTCTATGGGGAAATCGTGCACGAGCACGTACAACCAGCTCACCGCTGACTTAAGCAGCGCTGGTATTGGAGTGCATTATGGAGCCGGGTTTATGAAAACCTGTAATACCAGTGCTGTAGGTAACTGAGTGGTGACAATAACATGCAAGTTAGTACCGCACAGCCATAACACAAAACTCGTAATCTGGCCGACTGCTATTAAATTTTGATACAAATTACTTACAATCTAAAAACATAAAAAGGAAACAAGAGAGTGTCACCTGGACTCAAGGTAATAATTTATTTACAACTTAAAAACCATTAAAAAATCTTTACTTGCGTACCAGATAGTAGTCTGTGGTTTGTGTTTTAGAAGTTTATATCCAAGAGCTAGATTACATCGACCAAGGGCTAGATTACAAGTGAAGCGTAAATTTATTACACGCCTGTAATCGGGCAAATTTGCCCTTATAGGGGGGCACGTCGCGATAAATAACCAGCTGGTTATTGCTACTGCAAGGACACAGTAGCAATTAGCACTCTGAAAATTAACCATCTTGCTGTCTAGCATGAAATTAATTCATCTTGCTGTCTAGCATGTGTAATAAAAGAGGATGTATTCTTTTGCAAAACAACGGAATGGAGGAGACAAGCGTTTATTCTGTAGTAAACAATATGGCAACTTTTATTTTGCTTGACTGTAACACTTTCAAACATTTTTACTAAGAAAGATTTCCTACAAGCATCTGCAAATAGAATGTAAATTAATATTTTTTTAATAGTATGTTTTGGAAATTAATATAAAGCAACATAATGGATGCAAAAATATCCATCAAACTAAAACTTCTTAAAATATGTATTTGGAAGCCAATCATTTTTGGAAAAATAAAAATAAAATCTGATTCCATTAATGTTATAGCAGTGTATATTTACAGAAAACCAAAAAATGAGCTGGTGAAAACCTTTTCTCACTCTGTGTTGCAGTTGAACAGTTAAAACTGCCCCACTGCCTAGCACTCAAAGGCTAGACGACTATAGCCCTGGATCTATAATCACTGTCTCGTACATGCCAACTTGATTAGATATTGGGGCAAATTTGCCAGTTTAGTGGTGCACGTTAAATAACCAGCCATTACAAGTGGCTGGTTAATGCTACCGCAAACCTACGGTAGCACTTTGTGCTAAGTGCAATTAACCAGAGGTCAGACCTCTGGTTAATAAAAAAATGTCCCCCAGTGTTCAGTTCCTATTATAAAATAAAAAATATGAGCATCTTTATTATTTTTTAAAATAACTGCACTCTGCGCGACTTACCCCATGTGCTCTACTAGGTTCTCTGCCGTGTCTCATGTCATGAGAACAAGGCTCCCATTGGATCCTATGAAATTGCGCTCTCATAAGAGCAATACTTCCAGGCAATGTGAACTATTGCGCTTAACTTGTAATACAAAATATTGCGCTCCACTAGTGTTATAGCCAAACTGGGAGCTGAGTTTCCTGAGCGATCACAATGCTATTTTGTATTGATTGTTACAGACCCGCCACAGTGCATGCGTTTTCAGACAAAAAGCTCCCAAAAAGACTTTTCGTGTAATTTATGTTTTCGGAAAAAACTGGGAGGTCTCCTGCGACAGACACATAAAATAGCCGATTCACAGCTAAAAAGGTTACATGATAGCTCCATTACTTTTGTTCATTCTGCAAGGAAAAAACTCACATATGTGACATTAACCTATTGTCTTCAAATTACATGCTCAACACTCATTATCCATATGAATGTCATATGTGTCTTGGCAGGATGGTCATACTTCTAAAGTCACTTCAGGACACCAACATATATAAATGGCATGTTTTCATATTTCATTTTTAATAATTGTTTGAAAATCTCACTTACACTGTCATGATTGCTACAAACAGACAAATAGTACTGGCATTAATAAAATCATGTTTTTACACATCTCTTAGTCGTATCTTCTACAGTTAACTATGGCAATCCGTTTCCATCCCCACCACTGCTAACCCATCTAAATATATCTTTTTGGGTTGTTAGTATGGAAAGACTATGCCCTCTTTTCCTATCGCTATATGGTCATTTTGCAACTTTACAAAGATTGTTTTAAACAAGATTTATGTCTATTGTTTGCTAAAGGCCCATTTCCATTTTGACGTGAACTATAAACAAGATGACAATTGCAAGTTTCAATGCAAAACACTTAAAATATATTTTTTTAACCAAATTTTATCTTCTTTTAAACTGTTAATTGTGACCTTGCTGCCTTGCTACTTTGTATCTTTCTAAGATACGCTTAAATGAGATTGTGCATCCGTCAATTACTTTTTATAGGGGACAAACCCCCATGCATGCTAACAAACCTTTGTGACCGCATCACTATAAATATGTAAATGTTTACCCTTTTGACTGTATACAGCCTCTCCAATAGGAATGAATGGTGCTTTAATGAATCAATACCATGTATGTTGACAAACATCAAGAATGTCTCTGGTGGCCTAGGTGCAATCAAATAGACTGGAAATAGCCATGAAATATTGTAACATGCCTGAAGAGCCATTCCGAGGACTTATCAAGTGCCTAGTGGTGCAGAATTTGATAAGTCAAACATGATCTTGAAAAGCTGTTGAAAAGTGAGCTGAAAACGTATTTTGATCACAGAGAAGTTTTCGGCTCCATAGGAGAAATGGGGCTTTTTTCAAGGAACCAAAAAGACATTTGTGAGTCGAAGAATCAGCCGAAAAGGGCAATTGTGATTGCACAGAAATGAAAAGTAGGAAATAAAATAGAAAAGGGCGCATCATCGTGTAGACTGCATTTAAAAGGAGAAATTAAATATCAAAAGTGGGTAACTCACAATCAGGGTGGCACTACCAAAACATGTAAGGCAGGCTGGATATCACAGTCACCAACTGACTGAACCAGGTTGTTCTTTCTGGCGATTATAAAAGCCTCCCTTTAGGTTCCCTGGAAATAAAGCATGGAAGTGCATTTTATAGCGTATACTGTACTGATATATAGTGGCAAGCTCAAAAGATACCAAGTGGGAAACTACAATATTGTTGGCACTATAGGAGTAATAGTGCATAAAGGCATGCTGGATATTCTAGTCTCCATCTGACTTTCTCCTCAGGTACACTTTTCTGTTGGGGTTCCTGATTGCAGGCAAATTTATAAAATGAAAGGAGAAAATAATAAAGGAGCTATCTAAGTTAAAGTTAACTCAATTAAAAATATAATAAAAATAACAATAAAAAAAGTATGCAATGTGTTTCTCAGCTCTCAAAAGGCTGTTTAATAAGTTATAATAAAAAAAGTAAATGCTCCTTTATAATGTCATCAGTCATGGTCATCACTACGGAAACAACAACTGTTTACTTCCATTAGTGTAGGTCATCTCCATGGAAACAGAATTGATTACTTCCTGCAAGCAGTATAGTTGAAATAAAACAAAATCAATAAAAAGCATCATGTATATATATATATATATATATATATATATATACAGTATAAACTATAGAATAAACTACTGTGCATGTCACTCTATACAATGATCATACATACTGTAGTAATTTCATTTGTACAAACTAATCATAAAAATAAAAGTGTTTCTTATACTGAAAGGTGTTAGAGTCATACAGGGTGTGGTTCTATCAAAAGTTAAAATGTAGAAGAGATGCGCATCTATAGCACATCTAACAACTAACATATCAGTCTCATGATCTGTGAGACTTTCAGACAAAGCAAACATTATTTAACCAATATGATTCTTATCACTAGTTGCTGAGGTCACATGATCAGAGCATTAGCCAATGTAATCATGTGGGACTCCAAACCAATCCGTTGTAAAACTTTTCAGGTGGAACAGATATTTGTATTGAAACAGTAACCTGACTTCCAATTGGTCTTTTTAGTCATTTGACCGGGTCCCAGTCTGATCAGCTTTTAAGGTAGACTCTTGAGTTAGTGAATAGATTGGTATAATAATAAAATGATGTAGAAAAACTAAAACCTACACTTTTAGGAGTGTAGTGGAAATATTGTGTGTAATTATGAAAAGAGTATTGTCAAACATTCTGTATGTGTTTGATTGTGCTAAATGAGTGTTTGAATGCAAATGACATTCATGGAGTGGTGTTTTGCTGAATAGGAAATGATTGATAAAATACCAGTGATTGAGGGGAAAAAATAAATAAAAATACAATGATAACAGCGTGAGGCTTAAGTGTTGGTGAATTTGGGGATTGTGAAGTCTAATAAAGAGACGAAAATGTTTCTCCCAATAGATTGTGATTGAGGCCATGATTTGTGGATTTGTGAAGAATAATTATGGAATGAAATAGTTAATTTATTATTTAGAATATGAGAACTTTGTGGTATATTCCAGCCTTTTTGAGGATATTTCTGTACTGGATAATGTGGTAAATTTGTCATTATTTCATTCTGTTAGATAATAGGTAATTTATTGAATGACTTCAGACCTTATTAAAGGAACATAATGTAATTGAAAAGTTCCTGAAATCATTTCAATTTTAAATAAAACATTTTATTGCAATATACTTCCATCAGCAAAAATGCTTCTAGTAAATCTTATTACTGTTTCAGCAGCACATGCACTTGTCCCATGCGCTAGCATTGAAACACCATGATTTGTGTTATATAAATTACTGCTGGCTCTCTGAATGTTGGCACATGGGAAACTCACAGAAATATCTTCAGTTAGATATTAATAATGGTGGAAAAAAATATTTACGTATGATACATAAGGGAGTTGTGAATTAATTGCTTAAAAGGACAGTCAACACCAGAATTGTTGTTGTTTAAAAAGATAGATAATCCCTTTATTACCCATTCCCCAGTTCTGCATAACCAACACTGTTATAGAAATACACTTTTTACCTCTGTGATTACCTTGTATTTAAGCCTCTGCAAACTGCCCCCTTATTTCAGCTCTTTCGACAGACATGCATTTTAGCCGATCAGCACTGACTCCTAGGTTAATTCACGTGTGTGAGCTCAATGTTATCAATATGACACACATGAACTAACGGCCTCTAGTGGTGAAAAACTGTCAAAATGCATTCAGATTAGAGGCGGCCTACAAGGTCTAAGAAATTAGCATATGAGCCTACCTAGGTTTAGCTTTCAACAAAACAAAATTGGTGATAAAAGTAAATTGGAAAGTTGTTTAAAATGACATGCCCTATGTGAATTATGAAAGTTTACTTTGGACTTGACTGTCCCTATGAACTTGCTTGTGAAATTAATATCTCACTTATAAAACATTTCACAACTTTGCCGCTCAAAAAATTCAGAAATGTGAACCGGCTTCCTGTCAGGGCAGCTAGTCACAAGTTTGGGGCATATTTATCAAGCTCCGTATGGAGCTTGATGCCCCTGTTTCCGCTCGATCCTTCAGGCTCGCAGGAAACAGAAGTTATGAAGCAGCGATCTAAAGACCACTGCTCCATAACTTGTCCGCCTGCTCTGAGGTCACGGACAGAAATCACCCTGATCGAATACGATCAGGTTGACACCCCCTGCTAGCTGCTGATTGGCCACAAATCTGTAGGGGGCGGCATTGCACCAGCAGTTCACAAGAAATGCTGGTGCAATGATAAATGCTGACAGCTTATGCTGTCGGCATTTATCGATGTGCGGCAGACATGATACGCTACTTCGTATCATGTCCGCTCGCACATTGTTAAATATTCCCCTTTGGCTCTATTGAAATAAAATCAAATATTGTTAGCTTCTCACTACAAACGGCATCTTCCACTGTCAAGGATACAACATCAAACATGTTTTAAGAACGTTACAAAACAAAACAGTAAACTCTAACATATGCACACACAAAAAAACTGGGGAAAATAATTTATGGGGAAAAAAATGAAAATTGAGACAATCTCATCAGTTTTCATATTGAGAGACATGACAATGAGAAAATATACTTCACATACGCAATTGCATCTTTCTAAATCTCATACACCAAGCTGTAGCTTAAGTGAAAAAACCTGATGACGCTGCTGAATGTGCCCTTTGTTTATATCTATGAGATTGCTGAAACAAAATCCTCTCTACTAGTGGGCCTGAGGCTTTCGCTTGAGCGATCATTTTTAACTTTCAACTTGAGTGAGCTTGAGTGCCCCCTGGTGATTGGCTAGAAAAGATAGGTGAAGTGAGTTTCAATTAATTTCAGCCATGATCTCTCCTTAATGACGAGACACCTCAGTAGCCTAACAAGCATCTATTAATGTTGCCCACTAAATTGATGTTCACTCTCTGAGGCAATACTGCAGAAATATGCTTCTGAAATATTATAGCTAAATTCTATAGTACCCATATATCACAGCTGAGAATCAGCCTTATGTTTAATGCAATTTTTCATATTCAAATCATTTTTTGAAAAGAAAAGTGAAATTGATTAAATTTTGAATTCCATGTCAGATTGTCAGACCTCTCAAATCATGCAAATGTAAAGCAAAGGGGCTTTGTATTTTTGAGCATATATTAAGAAAAAGCCAAATTATTGTTTCTAAAATGACACATGTACCACATGCACACAGGAATGTTATTATTATTTTTATATCAATAATACTGTATGGCTGTACATTTAACCTAAAAATGACCTATTTTGCATTACTTATAAATATCTAATGAACATAGCAATAACTAAACTAAATGCTAAAGTGTTGTAATACAGTATATGTGCTTCTCTCTCTGTGTGTATATATAAATGTATCTATATATATTATTCTTTATTATTATTCAAATCATTTTATATTCAATTTTGAAAAAAAAACATGGTTATTTTGTTTATTATTTTCAGCTTTGTTAATACTGTTAATTACTTTTTGAAATACTAGGATGAAATCTGTGCCAATGTTTATTAGACTAATACATATATAGGCCTCTATTTATCAAGCTGTCAACCGCAAATACGCTGGAATTCCGCAGCGTATTTGTGGCGAGCCTGATTCGCCTTAGTTATCAAACCCTACAGACCGGCAAAAGTAAAATTAAGTGATGTAACATACGATCCGTCGGACTCAGTCCGTCACAGATCGATGCTTACGTCACTACTGATGTTCCAAACGCAAGTTCGGCACAATCTGACTACTTTTGGAAGTTATGAAATTCCTACCAGGTACGCTCGGCACTTTTCTGGCCCAGTGTATCTGGTTTTCAATCCGCCGCCCTGGAGGCGGCAGATGCCATAGGAATCAATGGGAGTCAGAAAGCAGCGAAAGCTCATGTTCGCTGCTGCCCGATATCCCATTGATTCCTATGGTAAATGTCTACACCTAACATCCTCACATGTACCCCGAGTCTAAACACCCCTAATCTGCCCCCCCTATACCGCCATAACTAAATAAAGTGTTTAACCCCTAAACCGCCGCCCCCGGAGCCTGCCGTCACCTACATTATACTTATTAACCCCTAATCTGCCCCCCAATACCGCTGCAACTCTAATAAATGTATTAACCCCTAAACCACCGCTCCTGGAGCCCACCGCAACTCTAATAAAGTGTTTAACCCCTAATCTGCTGCCCCTACACCGCCGCCACCTACATTATATTTATTAACCCCTAATCTGCCCCCCTACACCGCCACCACCTACATTATATTTATTAACCCCTAATCTGCCCCCTACACCGCCGCCACCTATCTACATTTATTAACCCCTAATCTGCCGCCCCCAATGTCGCCGACACTATATTAAATTTATTAACCCCTAAACCTAAGTCTAACCCTAACACCCACTAACGTAAATATAATTTAAATATATCTAAATAAAATTACTATCATTAAATAAATTATTCCTATTTTAAACTAAATACTTACCTATAAAATAAACCCTAAGCTAGCTACAATATAACTAATAGTTACACTGTATCTATCTTAGGGTTTATTTTTATTTTACAGGCAAGTTTTTATTTATTTTAACTAGGTACAATAGTTATTAAATAGTTATTAGCTATTTAATAACTTCCTAGTTAAAATAAATACAAATATGCCTGTAAAATAAAACCTAACCTAAGTTACAATTACACCTAACACTACACTATAATTAAATAAATTCCCTAAACTAAATACAATTAAATACAATTAAAAACAATTATTTAAAGTACAAAAAAAAAAAAACACTAAATTACAGAAAATAATAAAATAATTACAAATTTTTAAACTAATTACACCTAATCTAATCCCCCTAATACAATAAAAAAGCCCCCAAAATAATAAAAAGCCCTACCCTATACTAAATTGCGAATAGCCCTTACAAGGGCCTTTTGCGGGGCATTGCCCCAAAGTAATCAGCTCTATTACCTGGAAAAAAAAAATTACAATACCCCCCCAACATTAAAACCAACCACCCACACACCCAACCCTACTCTAAAACCCACCCAATCCCCCCTTAAGAAAACCTAACACTAACCCCTTGAAGATCACCCTACCTTGAGACGTCTTCACCCAGCCGGGCTGAAGTCCTCCATGAAGCCTGGCGAAGTGGTCCTCCAGACGGGCAGAAGTCTTCATCAAAGCCGCCAGAAGAGGTCCTCCAGATGGGCAGAAGTCTTCATCCAGACGGCATCTTCTATCTTCATCCATCCGGTGCGGAGCGGCTCCATCTTCAAGACATCCGACACGGAGCATCCTCTTCATCCGGAGTCTTCTTGAATAATGACGGGCCCTTTAAGTGACATCATCCAAGATGGCGTCCCTTGAATTCCGATTGGCTGATAGAATTCTATCAGCCAATCGGAATTAAGGTAGGAAAAATCCTATTGGCTGATGCAATCAGCCAATAGGATTGAGCTTTAATCCTATTGGCTGATTGCATCAGTCAATAGGATTTTTCCTACCTTAATTCAAGGGACGCCATCTTGAGAGATGCCATTCAAGAGACGCCATCTCCGGGAGCAGCGGTTTAGGGGTTAAACACTTTATTTAGTTGCGGCTTGCTCCGGGAGCAGCAGGATAGGGGTTAATAACTTTATGTAGGTGGTGGCGGTATAGGGGCGGAAGATTAGAGGTTAATATGTATAATGTAGGTGGTGGTGGGCTCTGTGAGCGGCGGTTTAGGGTTTAATACATTTATTAGAGTTGCGGTGAGCTCCGGGAGCAGTGGTTTAGAGGTTAATAACTTTATTTAGGTGCGGCGGGGTCCAGGAGCGGCGGTATAGGGGGTTAACAGTATAGTGTGGTTGTTTAGTGAAAGGGTACCAAGAAAGCTGTAAAAAAGCCGAAGAGCAGTGAGATCGATGACTGTTAGTTACCAACAGTCCGCTGCTCATCGCCCCGTACTTGGTGCGCAGCTTTTTGACAGCTTTTTTGATAATTTTGGAGAACGTATTCAGGTCCGCGGCAGCAATGTTAGGCGAACTTAGGCGAGCGTATTGGTGCCATTGAATGCAAAAAAAGTCGACGGCTTGATAAGTTGATAAGACCATTGTATTTTTATTTTATTCTATTTACTTATGGACAGATTCCAAGTTTTGCATTATGAGCGGCTCAGTAATAACTTGCAAGTTATTTCCACCGCTCACCTTTAATAGCGCTGCTATTACAGGTTTTCCAAAAACCAGCCTTAGCCGGCAATATGGTTGCGTTGAGCTCCATACCGCACACAAATACCAGCGCTGCTTTGAGCTGGTTTTATGTGCTTGTGCACGATTTTCCCATAGACATCAATGGGGAGAGCCGGCAAAAAAAAAGCCTAACACCTACAATAAAGAAGCGTAAAGCTCTGTAACGCAGCCCCATTGATTCCTATGGGGAAAGAAAATGTATGTTATAACCTAACACCCTAAAATAAACCCAGAGTCTAAACACCCATAATCTGCCGTCCCCGACATTGCCAACACCTACATTACACTTATTAACTCCTAATCTGCCACCCCTGACATCGCTGACACCTACATTACACTTATTAACCCCTACTCTGCTGCCCCTGACATCGCCGACACCTACATTACACTTATTAACCCCTAATCTGCCGCCCCCGACATCGCCGCTACCTACATTACACTTATTAACCCCTAATCTGCTGCCCCCAATGTTTCCGCCGCAACTATACTAAAGTTATTAACCCCTAAACCTCTGGCCTCCCACATCCCTAACACTAAATAAATATATTAACCCCTAAACCTAACCCTAAGTCTAACCCTAACCTTAATATAATTAAAATAAATATAAATAAAACTTACCTAACTAATTCCTATTTAAAACTAAATACTTACCTGTAAAATAAACCCTAAGCTAGTTACAATACAACTAATAGTTACATTGTAGCTATGTTTGTATGTATGTATGCTTTGTATTTATTTTAACTAGGTAGACTAGTTAGTAAATAGTTATTAACTATTTACTAACTATCTAGTTAAAATAAATACAAATTTACCTGTAAAATAAAACCTAACCTGAGTTACACTAACACCTAATATTACACTAAAATTAAATAAATTACATTAATTAAATACAATTAACTAAATTACAGAAAATAAATAAAAAATTATCAAATTTTTAAACTTATTACACCTAATCTAATAGCCCTATTAAAATAAAAAAAGCCCCCCCCCAAATAAAAAAAACCCCTAGCCTAAACTAAACTGCCAATAGCCCTTAAAAGGGTCTTTTGCGGGGCATTGCCCCAAAGAAATCAGCTCTTTTACCTGTAAAAAAAAAATACAAACAACCCCCCCAACAGTAAAACCACCATCACCCACACAACCAAACCCCCCAAATAAAATCATATCTAAAAAAAAACTAAGCTCCTCATTGCCCTGAAAGGGGTATATGGATGGGTATTGCTCTTAAAGGGCATTTAGCTCTTTTTCGTTGTCCAAAACCCTAATCTAAAAATAAAACCCACCCAAAAAACCCTTAATAAAACCTAACACTATCAAAAGAGGCTCAAACAATGAGTTAAACAATGAATCACTATGCTATATGCATAGCATTAACATGTTTACCATTCATTTATGAGGACTTGCAATATATAAACACAGTGGCCGGGCAGTCAAGCCTTCTATGTCTACAAGCTTAGGTGGGAGTTAATAGAGGTGTGATTATGTCATCATGTGGGCCACACTATCATTCAGAGAACACTCCCTGATAAGGTGTGGCTTAGGGAGAGGACAGATGATCGATGCCTAAGGTTATTACTGTGAGTTAAAATTATTAACATGACTAATATTTTTAAAGAACAATGTTATATATTACATGATAAAATTATTACATTAACATCAATTTCTGCAATTAGATTAATGCCCCTTTAAAATAATAATTACAACCATTTGGGATCTGTTTTTCATAAAACTTGTAAATAAATATTTGTAGATTCAGAAAATAACAATGTCATTGTTTTAAGCAATACATTTTGCAATCTCCAGTCTCAGTAGCTCCAGTGTGGTTCTGTACACCTGAAGCTTTATCTTACAAGTTTAGAGTCTCTCTATATAGCAACTCTTCAATGACTTGATATCTGTTTTGAGAAAAAATAAAAATAAAGGTTATTTATGTTTATGTAAAAAAATTACAATCTAAAACTTATTTGTGGGCATCCACACTGTGCATAATCCAGTAGAGCTTGCCTAAATGCCAGAGCTGTTGTTAAAGGGATATGAAACCCAACATGTTCTTTTGTGATTCAGAGCATACCATTTGAAAAACTTTGTTTTCAACATGTTTTGCCTTTTTCAAATTCAACACCTCAAGGCCCCGAAATGGCCTTTTTTTGCAAGTATTCTAAGGCTATTTGGAAACATTCTATTATATTACACGTGTACATATACACATTTACATGTGTATACTGTGGGGGATATTTATCAAGTCGTCAACCTGAAATACGCTGGAATTCCGCAGCGTAATTGTTGCAAGCTTGATCCGACCTAGTTATCAAAGCCTACAGACCGGCAAAAGTTGAAATCTGTGACGTAACATACGATCCGCCGGTCTCAATCCGACACAGATCGTTGCTTATGTCATTAAAGATGTTCCGAATACACATTCGGCACTATTTGACACTTTTTAATGTATGTTTGCGGCTATTCCGGCCCAGAGTACCTGGTTTTCAATCCGCCACCCTAGAGGCCGCGGATGCCATAGGAATCAATGGGAGTCTGAAAGCAGCGACAGCTTATGTTCAATGCTGCCAGATACCCCATTGATTTATATGGTAGAAAACCAGTTATGTTTACACCTAACACCCTAACATAAGCCCAGAGTCTAAACACCGCTAATCTGCCGCCCCAACATCGCCGCCACCTACATAATGTTATTAACCCCTATTTCACCGCTCCCGGGCCCCCCCCCCACTAAATAAAGTTATTAACCCCTATTCCACTGCTCCCGGACCCCACCACAACTAAATAAATGTATTAACCCCTAAACACCTGGCCTCCCACATCACTTCTACTTACTACACCTATTAACCCCTAAACCGCCAGCCCCCCACATCGCCATAAACAAAATGATGTTATTAAACCCTTAACCTAACAACCCGCTAACTTTACATTAAAGGACCAGTCAACACAGTAGATTTGCATAATCAATAAATGTATGCTAACAAGACAATGCAATAGCATTTAGTTTGAACTTCAAATGAATAGTAGATTTTTTTTAATGACAATTTTAAAAGTTATGTCTATTTCCACTCCCCCTGTACCATGTGACAGCCATCAGCAAATCACAAATGCATACATGTACCATGTGACAGCCATCAGCCAATCACAAATTCATATACGCTTATTCTGTGAATTTTTGCACATGCTCAGTAGAAGCTGGTGACCCAAAAAGTTTAAATATGAAAAGAAGTTTAAAATTGCATGCTCTATCTGAATAATGAAAGTTTAATTTTGACTTGAGTGTTCCTTTAAAATTACAACATCCCTATCTTATAATAAATTTAAACTTACCTGTAGAAATAAATTAAAATATATTAAACTATTAATTAACCTACCCTAACTATTATACTAAAATTACATTAAACTACCAATTAAATTAACTATATTACATATTTAAAAACCTAACCCTACTCAAATTATTTAAATCTACAATTAAAAATTACTAAATTACAAAAAAAATAAACGCTAAGTTACAAAATTTAAAAAACACTAAGTTACAAAAAATAAAAAAACCACAGTATCAAAAATAAAAAAGAAGTCTTCATCCGGGCGGTCTCTTAATTCCTATTGTCTGAAAGGTTCCAATCAGCCAATAGGATTAGAGCCACTAAAATCCTATTGGCTGTTTCAATCAGCCAATAGGATTTGAGCAGCTCTCTTCCTATTGGCTGTTCCAATCAGCCAATAGGGTTGAGCTCTCATCCTATTGGCTGATTGGAACAGCCAATAGGATGAGAGCTGCTCAAATCCTATTGGCTAATTGGAACAGCTAATAGGATTTTAGCGGCTCTAATCCTATTGACTGATTGGAACCTTTCAGCCAATAGGAATGCAAGGGACGCCATCTTGGATGACGTCACTTGCATTCAAGATCCAGTTTACGGCGGAGACTGTATTGAAGAGGAGCTCCTCGTCGGATGTCTTCAGGATGGACCCGCTCCTCGCCGGATGGATGAAGATAGAAGAGGCCGCATGGATGAAGACTTCACCGGCTGGATGAAGATGGAAGAGGCCATCTGGATGGATGGATCCTTCAAACGGAACTTTAAAAACTGAAAGTGGATCGTCGGGGTTAGTGTTAGGTTTATTTAAGGGTTTTTTGGGTGGGTTTTATTTTTAGAGCAGGGTCTGGGCAGTAAAAGAGCTAAATGCCCTTTTAAGGGCAATGCCCATACAAATGCCCTTTTCAGGGCAATGGGGAGCTTAGGTTTCTTAGATAGGGATTTTATTTGGGGGGGTTGGTTGTGTGGGTGGTGGGTTTTACTGTTGGAGGGGTGTTTGTATTTTTTTTTACAGGTAAAAGAGGTGATTTCTTTGGGGCAATGCCCTGCAAAAGGCCATTTTAAGGGCCATTTGTAGTTTATTGTGGGCTAGGGTTCTTTTATTTTGGGGGGGCTTTTTTATTTTGATATTTGGGCTATTAGATTAGGTGTAATTCTTTTTTATTTTTGATACTGTGGTTTTTTATTTTTTGTAACTTAGGCCTAGATTTGGAGTTCGGCGGTAAAAGGGCTGTTAACGCTCCGCGGGCTTTTTTCTGGCCGCACCATAAATTTAACTCTGGTATCGAGAGTTTAAACAAATGCTGCGTTAGGCTCCAAAAAAGGAGCGTAGAGCATTTTTACCGCAAATGCAACTCTCGATACCAGAGTTGCTTACGGACGCGGCCGGCCTCAAAAACGTGCTCGTGCACGATTCTCCCATAGGAAACAATGGGGCTGTTTGAGCTGAAAAAAAACCTAACACCTGCAAAAAAGCAGCGTTCAGCTCCTAACGCAGCCCCATTCTTTCCTATGGGGAAACACTTCCTACGTCTGCACCTAACACTCTAACATGTACCCCGAGTCTAAACACCCCTAACCTTACACTTATTAACCCCTAATCTGCCGCCCCCGCTATCGCTGACACCTGCATATTTTTTTTAACCCCTAATCTGCCGCTCCGTAAACCGCCGCAACCTACGTTATCCCTATGTACCCCTAATCTGCTGCCCTAACATCGCCGACCCCTATATTATATTTATTAACCCCTAATCTGCCCCCCTCAACGTCGCCGACACCTGCCTACACTTATTAACTCCTAATCTGCCGAGCGGACCTGAGCGCTACTATAATAAAGTTATTAACCCCTAATCCGCCTCACTAACCCTATCATAAATAGTATTAACCCCTAATCTGCCCTCCCTAACATCGCCGACACCTACCTTCAATTATTAACCCCTAATCTGCCGAGCGGACCTCACCGCTACTATAATAAATGTATTAACCCCTAAAGCTAAGTCTAACCCTAACACTAACACCCCCCTAAATTAAATACAATTTTAATCTAACGAAATAAATTAACTCTTATTAAATAACTTATTCCTATTTAAAGCTAAATACTTACCTGTAAAATAAATCCTAATATAGCTACAATATAAATTATAATTATATTATAGCTATTTTAGGATTAATATTTATTTTACAGGCAACTTTGTAATTATTTTAACCAGGTACAATAGCTATTAAATAGTTAAGAACTATTTAATAGTTACCTAGTTAAAATAATAACAAATTTACCTGTAAAATAAATCCTAACCTAAGATATAATTAAACCTAACACTACCCTATCAATAAATTAATTAAATAAACTACCTACAATTAACCTAACACTACACTATCAATAAATTAATTAAACACAATTGCTACAAATAAATACAATTAAATAAACTAGCTAAAGTACAAAAAATAAAAAAGAACTAAGTTACAAAAAATAATAAAATATTTACAAACATAAGAAAAATATTACAACAATTTTAAACTAATTATACCTACTCTAAGCCCCCTAATAAAATAACAAAGCCCCCCAAAATAAAAAATTCCCTACCCTATTCTAAATTTAAAAAGTTACAAGCTCTTTTACCTTACCAGCCCTGAACAGGGCCCTTTGCGGGGCATGCCCCAAGGATTTCAGCTCTTTTGCCTGTAAAAAAAAACATACCATACCCCCCCCCAACATTACAACCCACCACCCACATACCCCTAATCTAACCCAAACCCCCCTTAAATAAACCTAACACTAAGCCCCTGAAGATCTTCCTACCTTGTCTTCACCATACCAGGTTCACCGATCCGTCCTGGCTCCAACATCTTCATCCAACCCAAGCGGGGGTTGGCGATCCATCATCCGGTGCTGAAGAGGTCCAGAAGAGGCTCCAAAGTCTTCCTCCTATCCGGCAAGAAGAGGACATCCGGACCGGCAAACATCTTCTCCAAGCGGCATCTTCAATCTTCTTCCATCCGGTGCGGAGCGGGTCCATCTTGAAGCAGGCGACGCGGATCCATCCTCTTCTTCCGTTGTCTCCCGACGAATGACGGTTCCTTTAAGGGACGTCATCCAAGATGGCGTCCCTCGAATTCCGATTGGCTGATAGGATTCTATCAGCCAATCGGAATTAAGGTAGGAATTTTCTGATTGGCTGATGGAATCAGCCAATCAGAATCAAGTTCAATCCGATTGGCTGATCCAATCAGCCAATCAGATTGAGCTCGCATTCTATTGGCTGATCGGAACAGCCAATAGAATGCGAGCTCAATCTGATTGGCTGATTGGATCAGCCAATCGGATTGAACTTGATTCTGATTGGCTGATTCCATCAGCAAATCAGAAAATTCCTAACTTAATTCCGATTGGCTGATAGAATCCTATCAGCCAATCGGAATTCGAGGGACGCCATCTTGGATGACGTCCCTTAAAGGAACCGTCATTCGTCGGGAGACAACGGAAGAAGAGGATGGATCCGCGTCGCCTGCTTCAAGATGGACCCGCTCCGCACCGGATGGAAGAAGATTGAAGATGCCGCTTGGAGAAGATGTTTGCCGGTCCGGATGTCCTCTTCTTGCCGGATAGGAGGAAGACTTTGGAGCCTCTTCTGGACCTCTTCAGCACCGGATGATGGATCGCCAACCCCCGCTTGGGTTGGATGAAGATGTTGGAGCCAGGACGGATCGGTGAACCTGGTATGGTGAAGACAAGGTAGGAAGATCTTCAGGGGCTTAGTGTTAGGTTTATTTAAGGGGGGTTTGGGTTAGATTAGGGGTATGTGGGTGGTGGGTTGTAATGTTGGGGGGGGGTATGGTATGTTTTTTTTTACAGGCAAAAGAGCTGAAATCCTTGGGGCATGCCCCGCAAAGGGCCCTGTTCAGGGCTGGTAAGGTAAAAGAGCTTGTAACTTTTTAAATTTAGAATAGGGTAGGGAATTTTTTATTTTGGGGGGCTTTGTTATTTTATTAGGGGGCTTAGAGTAGGTGTAATTAGTTTAAAATTGTTGTAAAATTTTTCTTATGTTTGTAAATATTTTATTATTTTTTGTAACTTAGTTCTTTTTTATTTTTTGTACTTTAGCTAGTTTATTTAATTGTATTTATTTGTAGCAATTGTGTTTAATTAATTTATTGATAGTGTAGTGTTAGGTTAATTGTAGGTAGTTTATTTAATTAATTTATTGATAGGGTAGTGTTAGGTTTAATTATATCTTAGGTTAGGATTTATTTTACAGGTAAATTTGTTATTATTTTAACTAGGTAGCTATTAAATAGTTATTAACTATTTAATAGCTATTGTACCTAGTTAAAATAAATGCCAAGTTGCCTGTAAAATAAATATTAATCCTAAAATAGCTATAATATAATTATAATTTATATTGTAGCTATATTAGGATTTATTTTACAGGTAAGTATTTAGCTTTAAATAGGAATCAGTTATTTAATAAGAGTTAATTTATTTCGTTAGATTAAAATTATATTTAATTTAGGGGGGGTGTTAGTGTTAGGGTTAGACTTAGCTTTAGGGGTTAATCAATTTATTAGAATAGCGGTGAGCTCCGGTCGTCAGATTAGGGGTTAATAATTGAAGTTAGGTGTCGGCGATGTTAGGGAGGGCAGATTAGGGGTTAATACTATTTATGATAGGGTTAGTGAGGCGGGTTAGGGGTTAATAACTTTATTATAGTAGCGCTCAGGTCCGCTCGGCAGATTAGGGGTTAATAAGTGTAGGCAGGTGTCGGCAACGTTGAGGGGGGCAGATTAGGGGTTAATAAATATAATATAGGGGTCGGCGGTATTAGGGGTAGCAGATTAGGGGTACATAGGGATAACGTAGGTGGCGGCGCTTTGCGGTCGGAAGATTAGGGGTTAATTATTTTAAGTAGCTGGCGGCGACGTTGTGGGGGGCAGGTTAGGGGTTAATAAATGTAATACAGGGGTCGGCGGGGTTAGGGGCAGCAGATTAGGGGTACATAAGTATAACGTAGGTGGCGGTCGGCAGATTAGGGGTTAAAAATTTGAATCGAGTGGCGGCGATGTGGGGGGAGCTCGGTTTAGGGGTACATAGGTAGTTTATGGGTGTTAGTGTACTTTAGGGTACAGTAGTTAAGAGCTTTATGAACCGGCGTTAGCCAGAAAGCTCTTAACTCCTGCTATTTTCAGGCGGCTGGAATTTTGTCGTTAGAGCTCTAACGCTCACTTCAGAAACGACTCTAAATACCGGCGTTAGAAAGATCCCATTGAAAAGATAGGATACGCAATTGACGTAAGGGGATCTGCGGTATGGAAAAGTCGCGGCTGAAAAGTGAGCGTTAGACCCTTTAATCACTGACTCCAAATACCGGCGGTAGCCTAAAACCAGCGTTAGGAGCCTCTAACGCTGGTTTTGACGGCTACCGCCGAACTCCAAATCTAGGCCTCAGTGTTTTTTATTTTTGTAACTTAGCATTTTTTTTTTTTTGTAATTTGGTAATTTTTAATTGTAGAGTTAAATAATTTGAGTAGGGTTAGGTTTTTAAATATGTAATATAGTTAATTTAATTGGTAGTTTAATGTAATTTTAGTATAATAGGGTAGGCTAATTAATAGTTTAATATAGTTTAATTTAATTCTGCAGTTAAGTTTAAATTCATTATAAGATAATTTTAATGTAAAGTTAGCGGGTTGTTAGGTTAAGGGGTTAATAACTTAATTTAGTTTAATTCAATAAATGTAAATATTTAAAAAAAAAATACTTTTAAATTATTCTCACAAATGTAAATGAGTATTTCCCTTATACACTGAACAAAGGGGTTAATTCAAAGTAACTTTACTGTAACCTTAAGAGGTGTGAAAGGGCTACTGCATATGTTAGTTTCAGCTGACGTCCGGGGGCCCCATCCGATATGCAGCGTCGGCCGCAAAAGCCGGCAACGCCGGTCTTTGCGCGGGTTTGGTATCACATATATACGGCGTAGCATACAACTTACACCCGTATATTTCACCCATCGCCCGCAATTTTTACTCCTATAGGCTAACATGGGACAGCGTTGTAAGTCGATATCCAATATCCAGCGCAAGGCCTTACATGGCGAAAATGGAGAAATCTTACTCTATTTTCACCTCGCCGTAAAATGCAGCCGTAGCAGGCCTTGCGCTGAGTATGGGAGCACCGTAACTCCCTAAAATGCCTTCCAAAAAAAACCTAACGCATGCGCAATGTCTATCTACCTGTCAACCGCAATCCCCCACCGCAATACCTAATAAAGTGTATTAACCCCTAAACCGCCGCTCCCGGAGCCCACCGCCACCTACATTATATGTATTAACCCCTAAACCGCTGCTCCTGGACCCCGCCACACCTAAATAAAGTGTTTAACCCCTAAACTGCCGCTCCCGGACCCTGCTGCCACTTACATTATATGTATTAACCCCTAAACCGCTGCTCCCGGACCTTGCCGCACCTAAATAAAGTGTTTAACCCCTAAACCGCCGCTCCCGGACCCCGCCGCCACCTACAATATATGTATTAACCCCTAAAGCGCTCCTCCCGGACCTTGCCCCACTTAAATAAAGTGTTTAACCCCTAAACCGCCGCTCCCGGACCCCGCCGCCACCTACATTAAATTTATTAACCCCTAATCTGACCCCCCCTACACCGCCGCCACCTATATTAAATTTGTTAACCCTTAATCTCTCGCCCCCAACATCGCCGCCACTATATTAAATTTATTAACCCCTAAACCTAAGTCTAACCCTAACACCCCCCTAACTTAATTATTATTTAAATAAATCTAAATAATATTACTATTATTAACTAAATTATTACTATTATTAACTAAATTATTCCTATTTAAAACTAAATACTTACCTATAAAATAAACCCTAAGATAGCTACAATATAATTAATAATAACATTGTAGCTATTTTAGGATTTATTTTTATTTTACAGGCAACTTTGCATTTATTTTAACTAGGTACAATAGCTATTAAATAGTTAATAACTATTTAATAGCTACCTAGTTAAAATAATTACAAAATTACCTGTAAAATAAACCCTAACCTAAATTACAAATACACCTAACACTACACTATCAATAAATAAATTACATTAATTAACTACAATTAGCTAAAATAAAATACAATTACATTAAATAAACTATATTACAAAAAAAAAAAAACACTAAATTACAGAAAATAAAAAAATTACAAGAAGTTTAAACTAATTACACCTAATCTAAGCCCCCTAATAAAATAAAAAAGCCCTCCAAAATAATAAAATGCCCTACCCTATACTAAATTACAAATAGCCCTTAAAAGGGCTTTTTGCGGGGCATTGCCCCAAAGTAATCAACTCTTTTACCTGTAAAAAAAAAAGACAATACCCCCCAACATTAAAACCCACCACCCACACACCCCTACTCTAAAACCCACACAATCCCCCCTTAATAAAACCTAACACTACCCCATTGAAGATCACCCTACCTTGAGCCGTCTTCACCCAGCCGGGCACCAGTGGTCATCCGATGGGGCAGAAGAGGACATCCGGACCGGCAGAAGTCTTCATCCTATCCGGGCAGAAGAGGACATCCGGACCAGCAGAAGTCTTCATCCTATCCGGGTAGAAGAGGACATCCGGACCGGCAGAAGTCTCCATCCTATCCGGGCAGAAGATGACATCCGGACAGACAGACATCTTCATCTAAGTGGCATCTTCTATCTTCATCCATCCGATGAGGAGCGGCTCCATCTTGAAGACCTCCGGCGTGGAGCATCCATACTGACCGACAGACTAACGACGAATGACGGTTCCTTTAAATGACGTCATCCAAGATGGCATCCCTCGAATTCCGATTGGCTGATATGATTCTATCAGCCAATCAGAATTAAGGTAGGAAAAATCAGATTAGTTGATTTAATCAACCAATCGGATTGAAGTTCAATCCGATTGGCTGATTGGATCAGCCAATAGAATGCAACGTCAATTCTATTGGCTGATCCAATCAGCCAATCGGATTGAACTTCAATCCGATTGGCTGATTAAATCAGCCAATCGGATTGTTCCTACCTTAATTCCGATTGGCTGATAGAATCCTATCAGCCAATCAAAATTCGAGGGACGCCATCTTGGATGACGTCATTTAAAGGAACCGTCATTTGTCGTTATTCCGTGGACCAGGAAGGATGCTCCGCGCCGGAGGTCTTTAAGATGGAGCCACTCCTCGTCGGATGGATGAAGATAGAAGATGCCACTTGGATGAAGATATCTGCCGGTCCGGATGTCCTCTTCTGCCCGGATAGGATGAAGACTTCTGCTGGTCCGGATGTCCTCTTCTGCCCTGATAGGATGAAGACTTCTGCCGGTCCGGATGTCCTCTTCTGCCCCATTGGATGAGCACTGGTGCCCGGCTGGGTGAAGACGGCTCAAGGTAGGGTGATCTTCAATGGGGTAGTGTTAGGTTTTATTAAGGGGGGATTGGGTGGGTTTTAGAGTAGGGGTGTATGGGTGGTGGGTTGTAATGTTGGGGGGGTATTGTCTTTTTTTTACAGGTAAAAGAGCTGATTACTTTGGGGCAATGCCCCGCAAAAAGCCCTTATAAGGGCTATTTGTAATTTAATATAGGGTAGGGCATTTTATTATTTTGAGGGGCTTTTTTATTTTATTAGGGGCTTAGATTAGGTGTAATTAGTTTAAACTTCTTGTAATTTTTTTTATTTTCTGTAATTTAGTGTTTGTTTTTTTGTAATATAGTTTTTTTAATTTAATTGTATTTTATTTTAGCTAATTGTAGTTAATTAATTTAATTTATTTATTGATAGAGTAGTGTTAGGTGTATTTGTAACTTAGGTTAGGGTTTATTTTACAGGTAATTTTGTAATTATTTTAACTAGGTAGCTATTAAATAGTTATTAACTATTTAATAGCTATTATACCTAGTTAAAATAAATACAAAGTTGCCTGTAAAATAAAAATAAATCCTAAAATAGCTACAATGTAATTATTAATTATATTGTAGCTATCTTAGGGTTTATTTTATAGGTACGAATTTAGTTTTAAATAGGAATAATTTAGTTAATAATAGTAATATTATTTAGATTTATTTAAATAATAATTAAGTTAGGGGGTGTTAGGGTTAGAGTTAGGTTTAGGGGTTAATAAATTTAATATAGTGGCGGTGACGTTGGGGGCGGGAGATAAGGGGTTAATAAATTTAATGTAGGTGGCGGTGGTGTAGGGTGGTCAGATTAGGGGTTTATAAATTTAATGTAGGTGGCGGCGGTGTAGTGGAGTCAGATTAGAGGTTAATATATTTAATGTAGGTGGCGGCAGTGTAGGTGTCAGAGTATTTCAGTTATGTTGCTTTTCCTTTAAGGTGTACTAACCAATCACAGGTACACACTCCCTTTATCACACCTGCTCACACCCCCAAGCTTTGCTTAGTAATTTGTAAAACTCCCTGAGAGACATACTTGTTCCTGAGCTAACTACCAATTTAACTATACTTTAAACAACCTAAGGATTTCAAAGTACTATTCAACTATTTCTATCTGTGTGAGCAAACCTAATCTAATCCTTTCAGAGTGTTTATTTATATTTCAGACTGATTCAGCCTGTCTGTCTCATCTCTCCCTGAACCGGATGCTTGCAGTTTTAACAGACTTCCAGCTGCACTCAGCTAATCAGACTGCAGCCTGTTCCACATTTTCACAGACTGATTTACCTAACTAAGGAGTGTAATATCCAATCTCATCAAAGGTAACTCTCAAACCTTGTTCCATAATTGTTTCAGCTTTAATATTGTCAGAAATCCTTCTGAGCTCCGTATAAGTGATTGTGGTGACATCACACGCCAAACACTGCGCCTCTCTCCTAAAACACAGGATCTCATTTCTGCATGTCAGCTGCAGCTTCAACTGAAGGGAGACAAGCATATCTGATCCGGTTAGTTAACTAAAGTATAAGATTTCTATGTCTAATGACTGTATGACTACTACTTGCATTTATTCCTGAACTACAAAGTACCTTGCTAACTTACTAATTTCCTGTGCTGTTTGTATCTGACTGTTAGCTAAACATTTCAGAATCCTACCAATATTAAAAGGCTTAATTTACACCAAATCAACCTGGTGTCACTTCACATAGTGTTCACTTTCTGATTTGGTGTCACAAAACACAATTTTATTGTCTTTAAATTTAACAGTTACTCAAGTTAATACTGTTAATGTTACAGTAGGGTGGTCAGATTAGGGGTTAATATATTTAATGTAGGTGGCAGCGGTGTAGGGTGGTCAGATTAGAGGTTAATATATTTAATTTAGGTGGCGGCGGTGTAGGGGGTCAGATTAGGGGTTAATAAATTTAATGTAGGTGGCGGTGGGGTCCAGGAGCGGTGGTTTAGGGGTTAAACACTTTATTTAGGTGCGGCGGGGTCCGGGAGCGGTGGTTTAGGGGTTAATACATATAATGTAGGTGGCAGTGGCTCCGGGAGCAGCAGTTTAGGGGTTAATACTAGGATAGGTTTATTGAGGTGTGGGCTATGGAAGCTTAGGGGTTAATAGTTAGGCTTATTGCGTTGTGGGGGGTTGTCGGTCTAGGGGTTAATACATTTATTATTAGGAGTGAGAGGGGGGATTGCGGATATAGGGGTATACGTATCGGGCTGATTTTTGGGAGGCAGGTTAGACAGTTACGGGAGATTTAATATTTTAGTTAGTTTTTTTAGGCTCAGGCAGTTTCTAAAGTGCTGTAAGTCACTGGCGACTCCAGAAATTTGTACTTACGCTCATTTCTGGACATCGCTAGTTTATCCAACTTACGGCACTTTAGCAACTGCCGGCACCATATATGTAATACCCCGATGTGCAAGGTGAAACTACGGGCAGCGTGGGTTCCCTCGCTTGTGCCAAAAACTACGCCGTATATCGGATCGCGCCCCCAGTTTCTATCCTGATAACAAGTACTTAACACACTTAAAAGGCCTTTTAAGGAACTTTTCTGTTGAAAACACATTCAAACCTGCGGGCTTTTAATGCATGGATACATTTTCCATTGTGATCACTCAAATAACACGCAACCGGAAAGCAAAAATTAATTTCAGGAGCAAACCATTGACGGATTGTAATCAACTCCACAGTTTTTAAAACATTATAAGGTTTTAACTCTTCTACTTGGCCTGATAGGAACTTCACCAAAGGTTGTTGCTCCCTGGACATCCTTTCTTAAAGGGATCCAAGATGCACAGGGCCCTGGGCAATGGAGAGACTTTTCTTGCTGGGAGAAGGGAGTCTACACTGTTACATACTGTAGGATGCAGTTAGTGCGAGGCTCCCAGCAGAGGCAATGGGCAAGATTCAAAGATGCTCGTTTTGTTCAAGCGAGATCTTGTTTGAAATTAATTTCACCTATGTTTTTAGCCGATCACTAGTGGGCAAGCGTGACATTACTACCAAATATAGTTGTGTCTAATACACAATATTTTGGACATCAAACATAAACCGCTTGAAATGTAAAAAAAAAACCCCATTAAATCCAACACTTTGGAAACATGTTTGGTATCTGCAAATGCATGTAACAGTTAAATATTCGCATGGCTGCCTTGTCATGATAAAGTAGCATCGCTGGATAGAACGCTATCTATATCGGCTATTTCACAGACATGAAAAAGGAATTGACCGTGCGCCTCCTGGGGCATTCTTAAGGTGTGGTTTCACCTAAGCCATGACTCAGCACGCAGGATTTAAAAAGTTACAATTGCCCTTGTGAAGTCTCACAAAATGAAAAGGCTCTCTTTTTTATTTTTTTATTTATCTTTTTACAGATTTTCTTTTCTGTAAATGTGAGAGCAGACTGTATTGTATAGGATGTTGTTATTTTTATTTTTTTGTTTAGTAATGTTTTTAAAATATTTTGTTAAAGGAATATGAAACCCAAACATTTTCTTTTGTGATTCTGACAGTGCATACAATTTTTAAAAAGTTTCCAATTTACTGTTATCAAATTTGCTTCCATGGTATTGTTTGTTAAAGAGATACTTAGGTAAATTTCTGGAGAACTACAGTATATGGCATGAAATAGTAAACAAAAAGAGGGGTATAATAGTGCAAAAAATGCTTGCTAGTAGTACTATTCCATTCTGAACAGAGGTGCTGCAATGTCTGAAGGGAGCATTTTTTCTCTTCCCAGCCAGAAAGGTGTTGCTAAAATATACAGAGGGAGACAGCGCACTCCAGATTCAAATGCAGGTTTATTCAAACAGATAATACTCAGCAAAGTATACAGTTACTAGACCTGAAACCAATCCCTGGTTCACAGCCTGGTACACCGATTGTCTTTTAACGGCTATTGTTCCTTCTAGGAAAATCCTATGGGGTGTACAGTCCAAACAACGTGACTTCCCATCAGTGGTTCAGATGCTGGAGCCAGGTGAAGTTCAATAAAGATAGTCCTAGCCCTATGGCTCTCTTTCTGAAACTCCACCTGGCTCAAGCATCTGAACCGCTGATGGGAAGTCCCATTGTTTGGACTGTACACCCCATAGGATTTTCCTAGGATGAATAGCCGTTAAAAGGACAAATTGGTGTACCGAGCTGTGAACCAGGGATTGGATTTGAGCATCTCTTTTAATTACCACTTATGTCTAGTAACTGTATACTTTGCTGAGTATTATCTGTTTTAATAAACCTGCAGTTGAATCTGGGGTGCGCTGTCTCCCTTTGTATATTATGGCATGAAATAGTGCTGCCATATAGTGATCTTGCATATGGATAACATTCTTGCAAAACAGCTGCCATATAGTGCTCCAGACACATATATTCTCCTGAACAAGCCTGAACCGCTTGGCCTCCGAAGCTGCCTTATCAGCTTAATAAATGCAGCCCAATAGAGGGATGACTTATCTAGCAGTCTATCTCCATTCATGTCTGTGGCTGAAAGGGACATTTTTATTGAATCTCCATTCAAAGAAAGTATTTTAACATTCATTAAGCTGTTTAGTTACTGTGTTTTTCGGGATCGATCAATGTTTACTGTTCATATGTCATTAGTCACCATTTTGACAAGGAGCTATGGATTTATGTGATGGATCATTAACTTAAAGCCTCATGAGGCACCTTATATTTGCATATAGGGTATGTTCCCTCAGAATCACTTGAGGCAATGGCTTCGGTTTTTCCTATACCTCTGCTCACTCTCTTTATGATTTTGTATATGATGAGCATCCTCTGTTCCTGACAACCCATTTCAACAGTCCCCAAATGCTTCTGAATAAGTATATGTTTATCATAGAGACTAGAATTATCAGTACCAGTGAGGTGAAAGGCAAGTGCTATTTATGTTCCAGGAATAAAGTTTCAAGTATTGAAAAAAATATACCATATAAATCATATATTGTTTCTATTTTTTTCTATGAATTTAGTTTTATTCATAAACAAATGCTGGACAGCATGTTATTTTTAAATAATTTTTAATTTTTACAGGTTAAAACTTTCGCAAGAACTGGCATTTTTATTTTGAATGTAGACACCACAAGATAACTTAGGAGTGTATTTTCTTTGATTGAGATCTTTGGAACTTAATGTTTTTATAAAATAAACTGGGCTAAAATTGAAGCTTATTCTGTAGGTGTCAATAACGATACATTGGCTGAGCTCAAGCAGCTGTTTCCATTTCAATGGTAACAAGATGGAATTAAGCATAATTTGTCAACAGACTATGATGGGGTCTTAGCAACCAACTGCAATGGCATTATCAGAGCATTACAGGAACACGTTACTAAATTGGACTTCAGAGAAATGTCATGGCTTGTTCATATAGCAGCCAACCAGTCCCAAGATTACATGTTTTTTTACACTTTCCATTTTCGGTTTTGAGAGATACATTCGCACCATACACAGAATACTTACAAAATATATCTGGAATCTTAGGAAGCCCTCAATAGCTCATATTACATTGCAGAAATCTTGGCACGTGGAAGGACTAGTTTTTCCTAATAACTTCTTCTACCATGATACAGGAGATCCCAAATACTGGCATGGAAAACTGCGGCTGTAATAATAAGTTGGTATGTAGAGCAAGCCTCTTTACCTAAGAGCTATAGGATTGAGAATTTGATATGGGTTCCAGATAATAAAACGATGGAGTCCACATCTCTAATCTGGTTATTCTCAATGGTCTTAAAACCTGGCATATACTCAGACACTCTAGTAAGATATCTCACCTTTCACCTATTCATCACTTGAGATGAATGTTGAAAAGTATCCCTAATCTGGGATTCAAACAGGTGAAGAATATGGTCCCTGATTCTAGACCTCCACCTTGGTTTTATTTATAACCCTCACATTTTTGTTATTCAAAGTTTGTTTTCATTTTATACTTTCTCATTTTATCTTTAGTTACAGTTTCTCATAAAAGGTAAATGTTGATAGATTGGAACAGCAGCTGCCTATGGGTCAGATTACGAGTGATGCACTAACAATTGTGCACGAGTGATATCGGGTTTATCGTGGCTTTTACAAGTTAAAAATGTAAACACGTTCGCTTGAGCACAATTGAATTTGACGTGCATAGGGATAGCACAACTTCAGAGCTCTGGTTAATTGTTACACTCAAATAAAAAGTTGCACAAAATACATCAAAATTACGTTAAAAATAACACAATATCTCCGGTGGTAAAGCGTGGATAGGACTGGACAATGAGATCTTGCAGAGGGGCAATGTAGGCTCTCTCACGTGGGTATCTCCTTCACATCGTCCCAATTTGATTAAACAATACCCTTTGCTGGGGGATGTATTCCACATCTGGGACAAGTTAATACGAGTAGAGAGTCGCATCTCTACTAATCATTCACATATAACCCCAGTGCATGAGAACCCAGACAACGGGCTGGTAAACAAGCCACATATACCAGGTACCTCATACCCACTTTCGGCAGCTGCTATAAGAAACGCCCTCCAACGGGGGAAACCCAAAACCCAAGATGAATTGGCTGAATGGGATGACTGGATGTTTTCCTCCTGGTTCTGAGTGGCACAATTCCACCACTACTTAAAAAACCATGGAGATAGAGCTTCACTGTCCAGACAGAAGACGTTTTTTGAAACTCTTTGTACCACTACACATGCACCGCAACACTTAATCTCACTTTTGTACGGCCTGCTACAGGTGGGAGGGGAGGATGTCCTTCCATCCTGTGTAGATGCATGGCGTAGAGAGCTGGGTTCAGAGATTGGCACCAAAATCTGACTGAGAATATTCAACACAGCTAAAAAGGCCTCGGTCTCCTCAAGGTTGCAGGAAATGCATTATAAATTCCTTAGTTGCTGGTACTTGACCCCCCAAAGGCTAAAAAAAATATATCCAAACACAAATGGGGAGTGCTGGAGAGGCTGTGGAGAAGAGGGGACCCTCTTGCATATCTGGTGGGTGTGCCCCTTAGTACAACCCTTTTGGGAAAACGTATTTCAGGAGAGCAGCAGGTTCATAAATGTCATTCTGCCCCTAGGCCCGAATTGCTTAATATACCACAAACTGCCCAAAATAACCGAGGAAGCGAAACAGCAGCACTTTTTATTAATGCTGAATAGCGCCAAAAGCCTAAATCCAAAACATTGGAAATCACAACAAGTCCCAAACCTGGCTGAATGGAAAGCCAAGGTCCGTGATCTGCTTGCGTTGGAGAGATATCACTATTTTAGGATGGGCAAGCTGGCTACACATGAATATATGTTTGCAATCTGGGAGGGTAGAGGCCCCTAGAGGATCTTGAATCTGAGAGACTAGTCATGACAACATCTGCAGATTAGCCCCACACACTTACATTTCCGCTCCCCCCCCCCTTTTTTTTTTTTTTTTTTTTTACTACCCTTCGCCCCTCCTCCTCTCTCCCATCTTGCCCAACCCCTACTTCCTCATTTTCCTCATTTATCAGCAGGTAAGTAAACCAAGCCTTTAGTGTCCCCTGCCGGATGTGTGAATGAATAGGGGTACACAATACTGTATTATTGTTATTCTGTTATGAAAGGTTTGGACGAGACGCCTAATATGTTCAGCATTCAAGTACTAAAACGCTGTCTGTACAACAGTGCAGATTTAGAAACAAGCCTTAATACAATAAATGAACTAACCTCAATATCACCAAAAGACCTTAATAAATATACGACTGGTTGAAGAGATACAGTTACAGGTGTAGCCATATATGATATATTTGTCTTTGTAAACTGTTCCCTATTTGATCACAACTATATGATTGCAACTGTATATTGTTACTCAATAAAGCTTGTTTCAAAAAATAAAATAAAAAAATAACACAATATAATTTAAAAAATGGCATTAAAAAGTTATAAGGGCTCAAATATATGAGTCCTCAGGTGTTAGAAAAAAGGGTAGAGATACATACTTATACATGTCTAAATATGTATATGTATATATATATGTGTGTATATATGTGTGTATATATTTTTTTAATTCCTTTACATCACTGCAAATTCAACTTTGCAAATTAGGTGCGAGATTACATATACGGCGCAGGCTTCAGCGCAAGCACTAAAACCGTGCTGCCTGTAATTTCACTTCGCACAGTGGGTATTACATAAACCCCGCTGGCAGTTCATATAGTGCCGTAAGTCGGATAAACTAGCGATGTCCAGAAATGAGCATAAATACAAATTTCTGGAGTCGCCAGTGACTTATGGCACTTTAGAAACTGCCGGTGCCTAAGAAAATAAAAAAAAAAGTCAAATCTCCCATAAAAGTCTAAACCACTCCCAAAAATAAACCCGACACGTAAAATCCCTATATCCGCCATCAAACCCACATCGCAACTTATAATAAATGTATTAACCCAAAAATCGACAACCCCCCACAACGCAATATGCCTAATTAAACTATTAACCCCTACGCCAACATTCACATACATTGCGATCTACCTAATAAATGTAACTATTAACCTCTAATCTGCCATTCACCCACATCGCAATCTACATAGTAAACGTATTAACCCCTAATCCGCTATTAAACCACATCGCAAAGTCCCTATTAAAACTATTAACCCCTAATCCGCTATTAACCCACATCACAACAAACCTTATAAATCTATTAACCCCTAATCCGCCAAACCCACATAACGTAATAATCATATTAAAACTATTAACCCCTAAACCGCCAAACCCACACAACGCAATAATCCTATTAAAACTATTAACCCCTAAACCGCCAAACCCACACAACACAAATAACTAATTCAATTACTAAGCCCCGTAACCTAACACCACCTAAATTAACCCCAATTACCTAAATTTAAAAATACTAAGTTACAAACTATTAAAATAAAAAAGCTAACATTACTTAAAAATAAAAAAAAATAAAAAAAAATCTAACATTACATAAAATAATAAACAAAATGATCCAAAATAAAAAAATTAAACCTAATCCTTTTGAAAATAAAAAAGCCCCCCAAGTTAAAAACATCCCCTAATCTAATGCTTAAAAGGGCTTTTTTGCAGGGCATTGCCCTAAATTAAACAGCTCTTTTCCATTGAAATAAAATTATAACTCCCCCCTAACAGTAAAACCCCGCACCCATCAAAGTCCCCCAAAATAAAAAAAACATAACACTAAAAAAGCCTAAGCTACCCATTGCCCCTAAATGGGCATTTGTATGGGCCAATACCAAGAACAAAGTGCAGGCACTCCAAGGGGTAATACCAAATAAGAATTTATTGAGAAGACAAAAAATACAATTAAAACAGCAAATGCTGGGCGCTATAGCAAGCGAGAAAAAAGGCAGACAGACTACAGGCACGAAGTCTGATGCGTTTCGCGCCCTCTAGTGGTGCTTATTCATAGACATATCTGCCACACTCACTAGACCCTTTTAATAGGCATATCCTGTCAATCAATTGCTTGAAACCTAGCCAATCTTAACACGCGATACAAAAATAGACTGGATAATGCTACAAAGTGGGCAAGTGAGTGTGATAGAAAACAGAACCCTACACTGGTGTTTTGTTACATAATTAAAAACAACCTATGTGTGAATTATTGAATTATTTAATTATTAAGATACCAAAAAATTATACAGATACCAAAAAATGTAACAAACCAAAAAAATTGTACTATGAAAACTGCTTATTTAATAAAATAATTAATTAATACACAAGACATGACATAATAAAACAATCAGAAAATATACTTATTAAATACGCATGGAGTACCACTATTAAAGTCTTATGAAAATAATTTTACAAAAATATGTACAGATGAGAAACTGAATACACATGTATAAATAAGTATTTACATCATAAATCATACTCCTATGCTCATGGGGAAGAGGGAATAAGAAAAATAAAATTGGGCAAATAAATATTTATTATCTAGTAATTTTACCTTCAGAGTATGGAGTTTAACTATCAATGAAATAGTTAATATCACATTCCCTATTCATACCCATGGGAAGTCTAGATTTTAATTTTAAAATCCAGTATAGTTCCTTTTTCTCTAGGATTTTAAACCTGTTACCACCTCTGACAGGAATAATAGCTTGATCAATAATTTTAATTGTCATGTCAGCTTTATTAGTAAAGTGAAATCCATTAAAATGGTTCGCTACTGCAGAATCCTTATTATAGTTTTTAATGTCTCCAGTGTGTTCCCCAAATCTTGTTCTAGCTTCCCTAGACGTTTGACCTGTGTATTGGCATTGGGATAGGTTGCAGGTAGGAAGATAGATAACGAATGTGGTGCCACAATTTGCATAAAAATCTATCTTGAACTGTTGTTTTGTTGAACTACTTTGAAATACATCTCCTAATAAGATATTGGCACACATATGGCAATTTCTTTTACCACATTTAAAGTTACCCCTTTTAAAGAGCCAATTCTCATGTGCATTCTTATTTCAGACTACCATACTGGGCGACAACCTCTGGGCAAGGGTTCTTGCTTTTTTGGGTACAAATTTTATATTTTCCACATATGGTTTTAAGATATTGTCTCCTAATAACACTTGAAGATGTTTCTTTAGTATTTTAACAATAGGATTATACTGCTGTGAGTATTCAGTGGTGAATACCACTGCATTTTGGAAATCAGATATTTTATGAGTAAAATTATTTTCATAAGACTTTAATAGTGGTACTCCATGCGTATTTAATAAGTATATTTTCTGCTTGTTATATTATATCATGTCTTGTGTACTTTTAATAAGCAGTTTTCATAGTACAATTTTTTGGTTTGTTCAATTTGTTGGTATCTGTATATTTTTTTGGTATCTTAATAATTAAATAATTCATTAATTCACACATAGGTTGTTTTTAATTATGTAACAAAACACCAGTGTAGGGTTCTGTTTTCTATCACACTCACTTGCCCACTTTGTAGCATTATCCAGTCTATTTTTGTATTGCATGTTAAGATTGGCTAGGTTTCAAGCAATTGATTGACAGGATATGCCTATAAAAAGGGTCTAGCGAGTGTGGCAGATATGTCTATGAATAAGCGCCACTAGAGGGCATGAAACGCGCCAGACTTCGTGCCTGTAGTCTGTCTGCCTTTTTTCTGGTTTGCTATAGCGCTCAGCATTTGCTGTTTTAATTTTATTTTTTGTCTTCTCAATAAATTCTTATTTGGTATTACCCCTTGGAGTGCCTGCACTTTGTTCTTGGTATTGAGACTTCCAGCGGCTTGATTCCTCCACCACTGCTACGGCACTCTGTGTACACAGGAAGTATTTGGACTACCTTTTTGATGCTAGTGGGTTCACTTCAGCTGTGTGTGGAATCCGATCAGATGCTGCTTGGACGGCGTTTTCTTGCATTTGTATGGGCATTGCCCTTAAAAGGTACCCATTAGAACCCTAATCTAACCCCCAAATAGGTACTCACTGTTCCTCGAGTCCAGCGGAGAAGGTCCTGTTCCAGGCGGTGAAGTCTTCTTCCAAGCGGCCAACATCTTCTTCCAAGCGGGGACCTCTTCTATCTTCATCCAGGACCGCGGAACTGAAGACCGGCGACCATGGAACTGAAGACTGATGACTGCGGAACCATGGAGCTTGGAGGATCCTCTTCGTACGATCACCGCTGTACACTGAATAGTGAATTTAAGGTACTCGATTAAATATGGCGTCCCTTGCATTCCTACTGGCTGATTTGATTCTTCAAATTCAAATCAGCCATTAGGATGAGAGCTACTGAAATCCTATTGCCTGATTTGAACAGCCAATAGGATTTCAGTAGCTCTCATCCTATTGGCTGATTTCAATTTGAAGAATCAAATCAGCCAATAGGAATTCAAGGTACCCCATATTTAAACGCGTACCTTGAATTCAATCCTCAGTGTGCGGCGGTGATCGTACGAAGAGGATCTCAACGCTTCGTGGTCACCGGTCTTCAGTTCCGCAGTCCTGGATGAAGATAGGATAGGTCGCCACTTGGAAAAAGACTTCAGTGCCGGACTTCAGGAACCGTGAGTACCTATCTGGGGGTTAGAGTTAGGCTTTTTTAAAAAAAAAATTTTTTTAAGATTAGGGTTTTAATGGGCACTCTATTGGTAATTTAGCATTAGATTAGGGGGTGTTTTTATTTTGGGGGGGGCTTTTTATTTTCATAGGGATTAGGTTTATTTTTTTTTATTTTGGATAATGTTGTTTATTATTTTATGTAATGTTAAATTTTCTTTTATTAATTTTATTTAGTTTTTTTTTATCTTTAAGTAATTTTAGTTTTTTTATTTTGTTTGTAACTTAGTATTTTTTAATTTAGGTAATTGGGACTAATTTAGGGGATGTTAGGTTAGGGTGCTTAGTAATTTAATTAGTTATTTGCTTTGTGTGGATTTGGCGGTTTAGGGGTTAATAGCTTTAATAGGATTATGGTGTTGTGTGGGTTTGGCGGATTAAGGATTAATAGGTTAATTAAATTTATTGTGCTGGTGGGGGATGGCGATTTAGGGGTTAATAGTTTTAATAGGTTCTTTGTGATATGGGTGAATGGCGGATTAGGGGTTAATAATTTATTAAGGTATATTGCGTTGTGGGGTGATGGCGGTTTAGAGATTAATAGGTTAATTAGATGTTTTGCTATGTGGGGGTTGGCGGATTAGGGGTTAATATAGTTTAATAGTTATTGCGGTTGACAGGTAGATATTGCGCATGCGTTAGGTCTTAGTTATTTTCAGACGGTAGATAGATATTGCGCATGCATTAGGTGTGTTATTTTCAGGAGGTAGATAGATATTGCGCATGCGTTAGGTGTTAGTTAATATTTTCAGGCAGTTACGGGAGTTGCAGTGCTCACATACTCAGTGCAAGGCCTGCTGCGCCTGCCTATGTGTGGCGAGGTGAAAATGGAGTAAAATATCTACATTTTCGCTGCGTAAGTCCTTGCGCTAAATATGTGATACCAATTTGCGTTGCGGTACTATGTTAGCTTATGGGAGTAAAAATTGTGGCCAATGGGTGAAATATACGTGCCGCATTTATATGCAACGCTGTATATGTGATAACTAAAACCGCGTAAAAACCGGAGTTGCAGGCTTTTGCGGGCGACGCCACATATGTAATCTTGCCCTAGATTTTATGATAAAAGCAGGCACTAAATGAGGTGAAACTGACAAAGTAATGGCTAGACTTACCACAGGCATTTGCTAACATTTAATCCAGTGTGTTTATTAAATCAGGCTAATAAAGTTATGTGCCTTACTTTGGATAGGCCCAAATGGTTGTATTTTGTTGCTAGGAAATTTCAAACATTAATCTTAGCTGCTGATGGCCTTGGAAAATAAAAAATAGCACTGATTGTATCTTACAAAGTTATGCATGGTTGACATTTAATAAAGAAAACATTTGCCAGTCATAAAGCATCTTTGCATATAACTGAATACGATACAACTATGCTTTGCTTGCATAAATATTTTATATTCTCACCTTTCACATTTTAGGTATTCTATTCTATAACATTTATTCAACTGAAGTTGAATGGGCCTTGTAATCTATGAACATAGAGTGTTCTGTTTGTCTTGGAAATTGAAGAAAAGTTTTTTTTTCTTTACGATCATGGACTGTATATCAAAAAGTTCTACTACATGCATATAATCAACACTGAGGTCAGTAGTAGCTTGCCATTTTATACTAATAGATGGTCCTTTTTATTTCCTTGTTTCAAAGCAGGTACAGTATATGTGTATAAATATATATAAATATATATATATATATATATATATATATATATATATATATATATATACACGTGTGTGTGTGTTTTACTGTATATTTACTGTTCATATTTTCAATGTTCTTCATATACAGAAAATGTTTATGGTAAATATATATCCCTATATATATATATATATATATATATATATATATATATATATATATATATATATATATATATATATATATATATATATATATATATATATATATATATACAGTGGGGGAAAAAGTATTTAGTCAGCCACCAATTGTGCAAGTTCTCCCACTTATGAAAATGAGAGAGGCCTGTAATTTTCATCATAGGTATACCTCAACTATGAGAGACAAAATGTGGAAACAAATCCAGACAATCACACTGTCTGATTTGGAAAGAATTTATTTGCAAATTATGGTGGAAAATAAGTATTTGGTCACCTACAAACAAGCAAGATTTCTGGCTCTCACATACCTGTATCTTCTTCTTTAAGAGGCTCCTCTGTCCTCCACTCATTACCTGTATTAATGGCACCTGTTTGAACTTGTTATCAGTATAAAAGACACCTGTCCACAACCTCAAACAGTCACTCTCCAAACTCCACTATGGTGAAGACCAAAGAGCTGTCGAAGGAGACCAGAAACAAAATTGTAGACCTGCACCAGGCTGGGAAGACTGAATCTGCAATAGGCAAGCAGCTTGGTGTGAAGAAATCAACTGTGGGAGCAATAATTAGAAAATGGAAGACATACAAGACCACTGATAATCTCCCTCGATCTGGGGCTCCACGCAAGATCTCACCCCGTGGGGTCAAAATGATCACAAGAACGGTGAGCAAACATCCCAGAACCACATGGGGGGACCTAGTGAATGACCTGCAGAGAGCTGTACCAACGTAACAAAGGCTACCATCAGTAACACACTACGCTGCCAGGGACTCAGATCCTGCAGTGCCAGACGTGTTCCCCTGCTTAAGCCAGTACATGTCCGGGCCCATCTGAAGTATGCTAGAGAGCATTTGGATGATCCAGAAGCAGATTGGGAGAATGTCATATGGTCAGATGAAACCAAAGTAGAGCTGTTTGGTAGAAACACAACTTTTCGTGTTTGGAGGAGAGAGAACACCATACCTACTGTGAAACATGGAGGTGGCAACATCAAGCTTTGGGGCTGTTTCTCTGCAAAGGGAACAGGATGACTGATCCGTGTACATGAAAGAATGAATGGGGCCATGTATCGTGAGATTTTGAGTGCAAAACTCCTTCCATCAGCAAGGGCATTGAAGATGAAATGTGGCTGGGTCTTTCAGCATGACAATGAGCCCAAACACACCACCCGGGCAATGAAGGAGTGGCTTCGTAAGAAGCATTTCAAGGTCCTGGAGTGGCCTAGACAGTCTCCAGATCTCAACCCCATAGAAAACCTTTGGAGGGAATTGAAAGTCTGTGTTGCCCAATGACAGCCCCAAAACATCACTGCTCTAGAGGAGATCTGCATGCAGGAATGGGCCAATATACCACTAACAGTGTGTGACAACCTTGTGAAGACTTACAGAAAAAGTTTGACCTCTGTCATTGCCAACAAAGGATATATAACAAAGTATTGAGATGAACTTTTGATATTGACTAAATACTTATTTTCCACCATAATTTGCAAATAAATTCTTTCCAAATCAGACAATGTGATTGTCTGGATTTGTTTCCACATTTTCATTTTGTCTCTCATAGTTGAGGTATACCTATGATGAAAATTACAGGCCTCTCTCATCTTCTTAAGTGGGAGAACTTTCACAATTGGTGGCTGACTAAATACTTTTTTTCACCACTGTATGTATATACATACCTTTATATCTATTGCTATAGATATATAGGTATAAATATCTATTTTACATTAACATTATCAGATATACATCGAAATATATATTTAATAATAAAAAAAAATATATGTGAAGAAAATATAAGTTTAAAACCCAATTTTTTTTCATGACTGAGAGCATGCAATTGTAAGCAACTTTCTAATTTACTCCTATTATACATTTTTCTTAGTTCTCTAGCTATCTTTATTTGATAAAGCATAGGAGCTGGCCCATTTTTGGTTCAGCACCTAAGTAGCGCCTGCTGATTGATGGCTAAATGTTGCTTAAAATTGCATGCTCTATCTGAATCATGAAAGAAAAAAATTGTGTCCCTTTAATAATAAAAATTAAAAAAAAATTATATGTGAAGAACATATTGGTTAACAAATATACATAGAATGTGAAGAACATAAGAATGTAAAATATGTGTAACAGGTAAGCGTACATTAAGAATCATAAACAACGTTCTTGAAGTATTAGATATAAAAAATAAATGTTATGTTTGTTCTTCTGTGCTCTCTATTGAAGTCTATGGAGTTTAAGGGGGAAAATAAGTTAATGCAGTTGCAATTTTCAAAGTCCTTTGGTTAGCGTCTGGTGAATTTTGCTTGTGCACAAATGTTTTACTTCGAACTTGTAATACACGCGCAACCTGACGTGCACAAAAAGCTTACGTCTAGCGAAGATTACGCTCAAGTGAAAGTGCTAAATAGCGAGCCACTTGTAATCTAGCCCTAAATTTCTTCATACCTGAAGTAAAATCATATTTAGTGATGGAGAGTATAGTTTAATTCCTGCTTTGAGAATGTATAATAACGTGGAATTCTTTAATATATTTGGTGATGTACATTTTTCTCTTTCTGATATATTATTAGTGCATCAATGTAGGCATTGCTTACAAGAAATACAGCATATGTAAATATCTTTATATATAGTATAGTTTGATATAAATTGCCATTTTGAAAATACTGCACAATGAACTTTTAAGGGAGTGAGCTTTTTCTATTTTAACCTTTGGGGGTTTTTTTTAGGCATCTTTTATTGAATATAATAGAGCTTAGTAAATTAAATTTAATTGTATAATTCAGCTGCAGTCATTTTCTAGCCAAGGCATTACATTTGTCCAAATAACTATACTAACTATAAATGATATAGTATGGTATTTTGACGTAGTGTATTCCTGAGCAAAGGAAAAGCTGAACCATTGTTTTGAGGTCTAATGAAGGAACACAATTTTTTTTTATCAAACTATGTTCTTCAGATGCCAACTATGTTCTTCAGATGCCAACTAATGTTTAAAACGTTAGGCCATTGTGTAGAACTACTGGGGCCTACTATTTTGAGGCTCAGTCTTTCATCAATAGAAGTGTCATTTCTGGATTCCATATAAACCAAATAACCCTTACATCTATAGCTAGCAAATCTTGGGTTTACACTGGATCCATTGTATTTGGAGCAAAGTATATGTAGAGATCCGTGTTGCCTTCATAACAGTAATATTGAATATTGAAAATTATGTTTTTTCATAATGTCTCCCAGAGGTAACTGGTATAAGCAAACAACAATGAATGGATATATATATATATATATATATATATATATATATATATATATATATATATATATATATATATATATATATATATATATATATATATATATATATATATATATATACAGGTAGCCCTCAGTTTACGCCGGGGTTAGGTTCCAGAAGGAATGGTTGTAAATCAAAACCATTGTAAATTGAAACCCAGTTTATAATGTAAGTCAATGGGAAGTGAGGGAGATAGGTTCCAGGCCCCTCTCAAAATTGTCATAAGTAACACCTAATACATTATTTTTAAAGTTTTGAAATGAAGACTTCAAATGCTAAACAGCATTATAAACCTAATACAATAATCACACAACACATAATATATAATTAAACTAAGTTAAATGAACAAAAACATTTGCTAAACAGCATTATAAACCTAATAAAATAATCACACAACACAGACTTCACTGGCATTTTTCTGCACACAGTTCTTTCTATGCATTCCAATCTGGACTGATTTATAGACAGGAAGATCCTGTTCCTTTGAAATCTGCTCGATAGCTCAGGTCTGGTTAAACTGATTAATTTCAACTTGCTTGGCTTTGCAGCAACACAAGCGGACAGCTCCACCTACTGGCTATTTTCTGAAATGCACTGCTTCTCAATGATTTTCAATAGCAGTCACATGACTGGAAAAAGAGTTGTTATTCTGAAACGGTGTAAATTGAACCGTTGTAAACCGAGGGCCACCTGTATACTGTGTATATATATATATATATATATATATATATATATATATATATATATATATACTGTATGTATATTTGTATTTTTATTTTTTTTATTTTTTTGGTGCATGTTATGTTAAAAGTATAGGCTTAGAGGAGCAAACAAATGGAGATACCCTCCTTGACCTGCTAACAAAAAAAAACATTTCTCTTACCATCAGTAGTAAAACCTGACTGGAATGGATTGCATATATATATAAGAATACTCTTAAATTGTGTTAACTAAGAAGAGAATATTTAAAGTATGTATACCTTACAATTTGGATCTAATCATTTTAATTCTGGTATTGGACACTTTAAATAGCTCCAAATACGTTTTGTAGGTTAGTCAATGTTCCAGATTCATTACAACTTATTTGTGAACCTTAACCCTTTCCCACCGGGACTAATTTGTCTACATCTTTACAAAGTTCCGATATAAACAAATTGAAATTACGCGATCGTATATTCGATCACGTGATTTCAATGATGGGATCACTTCAGGGGCGAGTGCCTATGATTCTAGGCACGCCCTCTAGCCCGTAATCCCATTTACCAAGCTGCTATGGCTTCAGTACAGCTAACCGGCTAGGACCATGCCGTCCTAAAGGCGTTAAAGCCCAGCGCAGTTAGGACAGCATGGAACGTCCTATCAGCAGGAAGGGGTTAAATCTTGTGGGAAAACTCTGGAGCGACAACACAATTATTTAATAAAATGAGATATACTTTGTATCACATCCATGAGTTTTAATGAATAAATACAGAATAAAGAATAGAAAAGCTCCTTTTAGAAACTGCTACCATAAGCAAAAAAGCAAGCTTAAATAAAAAGAGACACAACAGTTCAGAAACTTCATAAGGGGGAAATTCTTTATGAAGTCCACATGATTGCTTTAAATGTAAAGGAAAAATTCTGACCATGTCGCCGGAATTTACAGAAAATGCCTGAGGCTAACCACTCGCTTGTGTCTACAAGCTCTCCGAGACATGCTCAGTCTACTATAAAAAGACGGAAATGCAAATATTTTACAACAGCAAACATTTAATTTAATGTGCAAGATTTCATGTAAAAGGCAAGTCACACAACTTTGGATGTTTATCGCAGGAACATTTACTAATAAAATACATTTCATACACAATCTTGCTTGCACAGTGAAGTCCCTTGTCAACCTCACAACTGTCTATGAATTTAAACCAACAAATAGGTCTGGGCAAAATGTATCTGACTGTTTCAAAAAGCTAATATTTCTTCTTTTGTTTATACGTATATATTTGTAAGAATTTTTTTAAAGCTGTTTCAAGGATTCTTTTTCTGCATGCAACACAGTAAATGAGTGCTAGATACCTTCTTGCTTCCTCTATGCTTGAGATCTTGCTTTTAGTTGTATTCGTAATGCTAAGCCTAAAAAAGTGGTAAAACTTGTGACTTGAACCATGCAATACTAGGTTTTTTGATAGGATGTTTTTTTAATCTATCCATGGTGTGGAAACCTGAGCTAGTTGCTATTAATTATAGTTATACAAAAAAAATAGTCATTATGTTAAACTATGTTTTGTTTTGCTCCATGAAACATACTATGGGACCCACGTGGACTAGTTTAACACTTGTTAAAGTTTTTTTTATTACAGACTATTACATTCTATGTGACCTTTGTATATTAGTTTAATTTTCTGTATTGCGTTTTTAAGAGTTTGCATATTTTTGGTGATTTTATCAACAGCTAAATTTGTTGGAATTTTGTTCAATCACATTTTTCTGTTGCTTATATGAATTACATTTGCCACTTATTGAGAATATTAACATCATGGCTGTTATAAACTTTGTTAATCTCCTACGTTTGAAGGACTGAATTTTCAAGTATATGTTGATTTTTAATTAGTAATAGTTTTCTTTTTGGATTATGTTACAGAACTAATTATACACATAAGTATGGTTAATATTTTTCTTCAAATGAGGTAAACTATTTTGGTGATTGAATGGATTTCTGCAAAATAATTTATCTACATTTTTATCTTTGCTCTCAATTGACATTTAAAGTCTTCATATATTATTACAATGAGACAATGGCATTTAAGTCATAATAATACAAATGATTGAATGCTCAGAAGATTTATGTATAAATCAATTAATGGCACAGAAGCTCACTAGAATTAATAATTCCTTCTTAACATGGATGTGAAACTCAAAAAATATTATATCATGCTTCAATATTTATTTTTTGAACCATAATAATTATTTTTTATGTATCTACAAAACTATTACACATTAATTTAAAAACTGCATAATTTAAATGTTGTAAAAAGAAAATACTGTATAGAATATAAATATATGAAAGGGGATTAGCTAGATTACATGTTTTACTAAGTATTGATGTTTTATAAACTAATCTATATAGTTGTGATTACCAATGATATAATTTTATTACTGTATGACAAAAAGACAAATTAGTTTATATATTTATACCTCAACAACAAATTATAGATAGATAAATATATATAGGTACAAACCACCAAATCCATTCCAAAATCCAAACTTTCTCTGAAAGCCAAACTTTTTAATTTATATTTGTTAAAAATAAATTGATAAACAAAATACTATTTTCCCGGCCTGTAAGTCACAATCATCTCTGCCTGTTTTTTTTTTTTGTTTTTGTTTTGTTTGTTTTTTATTTGTTTCTGATGGTACTATGTATACACAAGTATTAAAAATTATATATAACTACCTTTAGTTTACATGTTAAGCTTATTTTGAGATGTAAATATTGCCTAAATTACATAGGATATTGTTGTTTACACTTGGTTCCATCCCCTCTTCAAACTGTCCTATTTTATAGATGAAAATATTCCAAAATCCAAACTATTCCAAGATCCAAACCTTTTATATATATCAAGTATAGTAAACAGAGCTAATAAAGTGCTATGCTGCTTATTGATTACACAACTAAACTAGCAATACAAAAAAGGGTCATCTGAATAAAATGTTATTGAATTAACAAACCATTGAAAAAATTTGCAACATAGATTTTACTATTATGATTAATAAATTACAATTAACATTGTACCAAGAGACTCAAAGTTTGGTCTAGATTAACAGAATCCTGCTTAAGTATAGGGCATAAATTTCATATATGATGCTGGTAAAGTAAATTATTTTAACCTTTTCCTTTAATGGTGACTACAGATGATGTTATGATATAGCAGAACAATAACTCTTAACAACTCAATTTTAGAAGACACTAAAATCTAGCTAGTCTTGAACAGTTAATAAAACAATGTTATTGTATTAATGATATAGATGAGTTCAGTGATACCATGTTATGGTGTGAAATAAAAGGTAACTTCAGGGACTGGAAATCTACATATTTTCTTTCATAATTCAGGTAAAACATACAATTTTAAAAAACTTTCCAATTTACTTTGACCTGCACTAACTTCTGTACAGGTCCTCGGAACAGAGAATCCTAAGCCTCCGGTAAGCTTGGCCAGGGCTCTGGCAAGAAGAGGATTGTGTTAGCACACCCTCCAGAGCGTGTTAAGGTATTAACCCCTTAAAAAAAAATTATGAAAATTAATGAATACTGTTGAATTCCGTCAGTATGTTTTCATTTTCTTTGGTGCATTCATTCAGATATTTGTTTCATTAAAACAAATGCACATCTCAAGCAATAATGTATATAAACAAATTTACATATATATATATATATATATATATATATATATATATATATATATGTACATAAGTAACAACATAGGCAAAGGCACTCACCGTGTGAAATCAAGTTCTGTCTGATGAAGGTGCACCACCCTGAAACGTCATGGTAAATAAATTGACAACTTGATTTCACACGGTTTACTTAAACACTAAACATATAAGTTGTAAACTGCAGTCACTGGCTGTAGTCTGTAAACCTACAAGCAAAGTCTGTATCAGCCCATTGGAAGCAACATGCCAGAGTGTGTTTAAACTGCTCTGATTAATGATAAAGCATTTAAGGGAGCTGTGGAATTGGCTCAATACAGTTTGAATATAACTGCTATGATTTGTTAAAACACACAGGATGGACAATTCCAAAATACTTTTTACATGTTATCTTTTGGATGATGAACTAAACTTGCTTAAGAACTGTAATTAATAATCTGGTATCAGCAATGGACGATATGTGCCTATCTAAATATGCTGCAAGGTCTTAAAGGGATATGTTTAGTATTGCACTTATATGTTTAGTGTTTAAGTAAATGGTTTCAATAAGCACATAGATGTACTTAGATGTATAGATATACTGTATTTGGTTCCATTTTCACATGGGAATTCATTTGTGTCTGGGAGATGCATGTATATGAACAATAAAAATACTTATGGTTTAATACTAAAAAAGTGCTTATTTCCCTTACTTTAGGAAAGAGGTTTAATCATACCTCTTTCATTATTCTCTTTTTTAAAGGTTAAAAGTTATTTTGAGGGTCTGCACCAATAATCCTTTGAATAAGGTAAATAATTTTAACCATTTGTGTATAGATTATAATAAAGGATTACACTCTCTCCCTGCCCCTATAATTAAAAAATAAAAATAAAATAATAATTATATATGTGTATATATATATATATATATATATATATATATATATATATATATATGTCTAGATATGTGTATGGGTGTATATATACCTTAACTTGGTGTAAAACATTACATCAGCTGTTAGGTGACAGCCTTGTAAATTTGATTCAAGATTATTTATATTTATATGTGTTTATTTATAGTATATTTAAATGTAGATTTAAATCTCAGTAAATATGATATTTTTATCACAGCCTATGTGCTACCTGTCAAACACTGTGCATGAATCCTGGATGTGCATGGGGGAAATCATAACTAACGTACTTGATTACATGACTTCCTAGAAAATTTTTAGGAAAATAAGTATTCTGGAATGATTATAGATAATAATCTATGACAAGGCTATTAAACATTTTAAGATAATTTACAATAATGTTATCAGGAAATTTCAAATGTATAGCTTTCCAATAGTTTAATATTATCCCCACTATTATATCATCAACCTTCCAATTCAAATTTTATTTTTAAGTAAATTTGTAAATTAATTGGAAATAATAATAACTCTGTACTAGAATTTATCCAAGGGCAACATCTAAATTGATATATGATTAAAAATAATTATTTCTTCTATTTTATTTCTCTGGTTTAGTTACTATTCATTTCACATACAAAAAAATAATAATCTTATCTTCTTAATTAGAGACTGCTGATTAAATAATCTTATAAGGATTCCTATTATTTATTAATATCAATGAAAACGCTACAAGCTAAATTAATGCTACAAGCTAAATTAATTTATATAAGTTTCTATAAAGTCCATTAGTTAATTTAAATGAATTCCTCCATTATATTTAATTTTTTTTTTTATTTTATAGGATCACCATTGTCATATTGAAAGATATATGTATATGGTGTGACTGTGGAAGTGGAAATATATCTGGAAAAAAATTAAGTTCCAATAACATAATGCAAAATATTAAAATATTTAAATATTTTGTTTGTTTTATCATATTTTGAAGACGTTTGTAAAGTCTGTATCCCTCACAGTGGAGCTTGTTCTTTAAACGGTTTTGAGATTGATGCTGCACAACTAATTATAAAATTTTTCTTTCATGATCTGGATAGAACATCCAATATTAAACCACATTCAAATTTACTTCTGTTATCAAATTTGTTTTTTTTTTGCTTGGTATAATACACATAGAGTGAGCCAATGACAAAAGGACACCAATCAGAAGCCTCCTCCCAGTAGGGCGTTGTTGCTTTTGAGGTATGCTCTTCAACAAAGGATACAAAAAGAATTAAGTAAATTAGATGAGAGAAGTAAATTGGAAAGTTTTTTAATAACTATAAGCTTGTAAGAGGTTCAGGAAACTTTTAAATAATCATTGTTTGTTAGCAGCGGAAAATAGCTGCCAAGCTCCACCAACAGTGTACGGTTAATATTTTTCAGTTAGTATTTCAAATTGCACCTGCACAAGTAGGAAAATGTATTCACGAGTCGATAGTGATTGGATAAACTTAACATACCAAAATATACATGCAATAGGTGGGCAGAGCTTGGTTGCCATTTTTGGATCCTAACAAAAATGAATATTTAAATGTTTCATGTACTTATTACAAGCTTATAAATGTAGAAATCCCCAAAGTACTCACATTTGCAGAAAGCACCTTAGTGTGCTGTTAGAGGCATTCTGGTATCTTGCAGTGTACTAGCTCACTGGAACCCGGTTAGTCAGGTACTCCACTCACAAGACCAATCACTTTGGGGTTCCTGACTAACCGGGTTCCAGTGAGCTGGTACACTGCAAGATACCAGAATGCCTCTAACAGCACACTAGGGTGCTCTCTGCAAATGGGAGCACCGTGCCAATTTCGAATAATCTTTTGGTATTGCGGTTTGACAAGTACATGTGGCACCTCTCTGTCTGATTGATATTTTTAGGACTGGATCGATAAGAACCAAAGGAGTTGTGCAGCCTGAAGCTTATGAGTTTGAAGACCCTGTAATTCTATTTGGACATTATTGGACTCTTACCTCATTTCGGTCCTGCAATGATATGTATATATTCTATATGCTATTACAACTATAGTTATAGCGCCCTCTGGTAGGTGCATTTGTTATAATTAAGTTGCCCAACTAGCTGTAGACAATGGGGTAGATTTAATAAGCAGTGAATGCTGCTTTCTTCCTGTGAAGTTTCTGGCTCACTGGAAACATAAGTTAAGAAGCAGCGGTCATAAGACTGCTGCTCCTTAACTTATCCACCACCTTTTAGCGGCTGCAAATGTGCGGGAGTCGGCATTGCACAAGCATTCCACAAGAAATGCGAACCATGTCCGCCCGGCATTTGTTAAAGTTACCCCTTTGGGGACGATTTACGCTGTCGGCATTTAACATTGCAAAAGCAGTTCTGGCGAACTGCTTGTGCAATGCTGGTCCCTGCAGATTCGCGGCCGCTAGCTGGGGGTGTCAATCAAACCAATCGTATGTGATCGGGCTGATTGCTGTACGCCGCCTCAGAGGTGGTGTACGAGTTAAGGAGCAGCGGTCTTAAGACAGCTGCTTCTTAACTCCTGTTTCCAGCGAGCCTTAAGGCTCGCGCGGAAACAGATGTATCTGACCCCATTCAGGCCATCATAAATTGACCCCAATGTCTTAACTTGTGATACTTTGTAGTATTTCATTAATTTATTTGATTTTCATTAGAGGAAGTAAACTTTAGGGTGTTAGCTTTATACAGAAAAATGTAAACAATAACATGTTTTAGTATAAACATTGGTACTAAATATATATTGTAAGAATAGAATAGGGAAACATTGTTGATAACCTAGTACTGGATTTATCCCAAGAGCCCGCTATACATTCCTATTAAAAGCACTTTAGAGATGATGGCCACTGGCACTGCAACTAATTAATAAATAATCTATTTGTTCGTAGATGCCCTTAGAATCATAATTTCCAAATTTTAAATATTGGCTTTTCAAATTTAAAAAAAAATAAAATCAAAAAAATATTAAAACTCCAGCTGCATGTTTGAATTCATTATATTGCACAGGAATACATTCATGTCATTATTGCTTAAACCGCTTTGCTATCAGATAATATTACAACATGTTGATTAGCTATGTTTAGCAGCCCTTTCACTACTATGGGGTAGAGTCTAATCCTGACAATCAGCTTTTTTTTTTATCCTTGATACCCCTTTTTCAACAGTCGACATCACAATGTAAATGATAACACTATTTCCATTTTTCCAGATATAGGAAAAGTCATCCATTTGATGCATGGACAGCATTGACTTGTGCAATCCAATCACAATCCACCTGACCCTAATTTTCAAATAAATATTGACAACAAAATAGACTCATCAAATTTATCAGACAAAGGCACTTGATAAATACTCAACACTCACAGAATTGCATTCTATATACTATAACAATTTTGGCCACTGATCTGCTCATGCTTGGACCACAAAAAACTAGATGGAGCTGTCCATGCCAATAAAGGCGATGACCCTAGACATGTCATCATCATCAATTTAATATAAAAACACATAGAAAGCAATTCTACAAAATATAACAGTTGCAACGTGCAGAGAAAGAGGAAACTGTCTGGAGAGGAGAAAATACAGGAGAAGAAGAATGACTTATGTATGATTTAAATAGGACTCAACTTTGCCAAACAGAGGAGGAAAGGGATTTGTGAGTATTAACAGATGACAAGCTAAAGATGGGTGCACAATGCAAGGCAGCGGCTTCTAATAATTCTGTCACTATATAAATCCCTAGTAAGACCTCACCTTTAGTATGGAGTGCAGTTCTGGGGACTGATCTCAAACAAAGACATTGCAGACCTAGAAAAAGTTCAGAGAAGGACCACAAAGCTAATAAGGGGAATAGAGAATTTAAGCTATGAGGAGAGGTTAGCCAAACTGGGTCTGTTTTCTCTAGGTGACATGATTACTTTACATAAATATATTCAAGACCCATATTCAAAGATGGCAGAAGCTCTATTTATTCCAAGAAGATTGTTTGTGACAAGAGGTCACAATTTAAGGCTGGAAGAAAGGAGATTTAATCTCCTGCAACGGAAATGTTTTTTCACTGTAAGAGCAATAAAATTGTGAACGCCAATACCTTAGATACATTTAATAATTGTTTGGATACATTTCTGGCTAGAAACAGAATTCAGGGATAGGATTGCTTGTGGTAAATGGGTCACCTTTTAATGGGATTAATTTAAAATTAACTGGAGATTTTTTTGTAAGTATATTAGATTTGTATAGGTTTAACTCAAAGGACTTCTGTCTTTTTTTTAACCTCATCTACTATGTTACAATGAGAGGCCTGGTCAGTTGATGAGAGCAGCTGGGCAGCCTGGAGAGCAGCTGTATTTTTTAATTTATTAATTTGTTTCTCAGTGATTGACAGCCATTATGAGTCATAAACAGTGCAGTTATGGGACAATTGAGATTGAATTCCGTGGATGTTATAAAGCTTGGCTGATAAAGTTTTTTTTTTTAAAATGAAACAAGGGTTTCAGAAAGATTAAAATCAAAGACAATAGATAAATTCTAATCCTTTTGAGGGCTAGATTACAAGTGGAACTCTATTTTAACGTGGATCATAAAGGGGCAAAATTTCCCTTTTATGGACGCACGTTAAATAACAAGCCATTTCAATTGACTGGTTAATGCTCCAGCAAGCTCTCGGTTTTACTTTGCGCTTAGCGCAATTAACCAGAAGTCAGATTACTGTGCATATATATGTCAAATAAAGATGAGCATTTTTATTTTTTAAAATAAAAAAACTGCATGAAGCAGTTGTGAGTTAAAGTGATGGAATGTGGGGTGTTTGAAAAAGAAAGTGCCTACACATTGAGGTGAATGGAGACTGTGTTGTTCCTCTTAATATATATGTGTATGCTTATATACATATATATATTTGTGTGTTAATATATATACACATATAACTTCCAACGACAGGCTGAAAGAATCTGTCAATCTATTCACTGTTTCTTCCTGGATTTCATTCATTGGCTAAAGCCTGCCTGCTTCATAAAAACAGTATACAGTATACGAAAACCGAAAAATGTAAAAAGAAAATTAAGCACATTTATTTTGTTTTTCGTTTTGTCATTTTCATTATTTTCTTTCATTCTTTCGAAAAAGAATGCTCACAGCCCTAATGATTGCGCTCCCTTATGAAGGCAGATTGCTAATACAGACAGGTGGTTGATCATTTGCAGGAGGGGGGAGGGAGGGGAGGGAGGGTTCCCTATGCTACAGAAACATTTTTAGTAGAAGACATGGAGGAGTTGGTTTCTACACTGCAAACGCTTAAAGGGGGAGATGGGGAGGGTGAGGAAGAATAATCCTATATAATAAAAGGCAAAGTGTGTTTGTCCGAAGCTGTCATGCGCAGTAGAGACTGCGCGCAAAGACAAACACACCTGGCCTTCCAACTGACCTGATGTCGAGTGGTGGAGTGGGAGTGGCCGGGTGCACGCAGAGTGGGCGTGGCCGGGCGCAGAGTTGGTGTGACCGCGGGTGTGACGTGGGCGTGACCGGAGGGGGGAGAGAGTGCGCAAAAGAGAGGGGGGGAGAGAGTGCGCAAAAGAGAGAGGGGGGAGAGAGAGAGCAAGAGAGCGAAAGAGCGAGCGAGCAAGAGCGAGAGAGAGAACGAGAGCGAGCGAGAGCGAGCGCGAGAGAGAGCGAGCGCGCGAGAGAGAGCGCGAGGAGAGAGAGAGCGAGAGCGAGAGCGAGCGCGAGAGAGAGAGAGCGCGCGAGAGAGAGCGCGAGAGAGAGAGAGAGAGAGAGCGAGAGCGAGAGAGAAAAAATGGCCCGTGTACACAGGCTTTAGGACTAGTAGCTAATAATAACTAAATTAAACAAAAAATGCAAACTTTCTCCCCCCCAGACTGCATAATGGCATACTGCCAGTAACAAAGATGGTGCAGTAGGAGTGGTGGAAAATAGAGAGCTATTTCTGTGGTATCTGAAAAATAAATAAATAATTCAAACAAATACTGGCACACTGGATGCTAGTACCTAAGATTGTGGAAGATGATAGTAGCCAGTGGGAGGGAAGAGAGCTATTTGGGAGGGATCAGGAAGGTGGTAGGTGTCAGGTGGAAGGGTAATCCTACAATACATGTTCCATTAACAGCTAAGTGATAAACCACTTCACTGCTGAACCCCAAAGTTTGTAAAAAAAAAAGTGGCATGAAATATAACAAAATGGGCCTAGATCAATACCTTTGGTTGTCTAGTTTATATATAGTTTTGGGGGTCAATGTTGAGAATTTGGGCATTTCTGCCATACCAAATGAGTGTTACCTCATTGCATCATTTTAAACATAGCTGCAGAAAAAAAACTTAAATGATCAAAAATATTAAAAATAGATGTACTGTACATGTTTGTTCTTAGCTGAATTAGAGGATGTCAATGGACAAATGTTGAGATTTTCTTTACAGTTAGAAAACTACAGGGTTTTTTTTTGGAATGTGGTAATCTTTATAAATATGTTTATATATACCGTATATATATATATACACACACACACACACACTTTTTTAAACTTTTTTATTTATTTTACAATAAATTCTTAATTCTGAGAGAAAATAACTAGTTGAAATTGTCTGGTACTTTGGGCAAGTTTATCTCTGAAATTACAGGTAGAGAAGCAATTAATCTAAAGTCAGAAAAGATCTTTCTACTATATAGTCCTTGCTTTTATAAACATTGCTGTACCTCTTCTCAGCAAGTCACACCTATAGGGGCATATTTAACAATGTGCAAGCGGACATGATACGAAGTAGCATATCATGCCTGCTGCACATCGCTGCATATCGATAAATGCAGACAGCATACACTGTCGGCATTTATCATTGTACCAGCAGTTCTTGTGAACTGCTGGTGCAATGCCGCCCCCTGCAGATTCGTGGCTAATCGGCCACTAGCAGGGGGTGTCAATTAACCCGATCGTATTCGATCGGGTTCATTTCTGTCCGCCGCATCAGAGCAGGCGGACAAGTTATGGAGCAGATGTTTTTAGACCGCTGCTTCATAACTTCTGTTTCTGGCGAGCCTGAAGTCTCGCCGGAAACAAGGGGCATCAAGTTCCATAAGGAGCTTGATAAATATGCCCCATACCATGTGTTGTTCATTTAGAAAATAAAAATGCTTTTTGTAGTACGAAATTATATGTGTTTTTTGCCAATCCAGTGTACTTAAATTATGATTTGCACTGCGCACATTTAATACAGCTTTTAGTGAACAATTTTGTTACGATTTTTGATGCACCTTAACAATACAGTTTTTCCTGTGCATTTTTGTGTGAATGGTTCAATTATTGATTTTGTATGATTTTTAAATTATGATTTTCATTGTGCATTTTTGTAATGTTCACATCTCCTTCCCATAAAAAAATGCAGTATATGCCCCATAGCAAGACACTCTGTTTGCAGGGTAAAAAGTTGCTTTATAGAATACCCCCGGGGGGGGGGGGAGCCAGCTACCAAAGAAGCAAGACGTACATGTAAAGAGCTCCCGGCGATAAACAGACTAAAAGACAGCTTAGACCTTACAAAAAAACTCTTATACACTAAAAATGGATCCCTATAGCGTCCAGAGGTACTGAACACCCCGGGAGATCGAATGGCTGTTTATGGACCCCGAGTTTTGCAACAGAAAACTAAGTGGAGGCCTCAAAGGATTGGGAGTCGGCGATGGCGCATCTCCTTGCTGACCATTTCTCCAGCCTGGCGCTGGCATTGCGTAGGTTATGTGGGGATTCAGCAGTTGACAGCGATGTCCATACAGATATGAAAACATTTAGATTGCCACACTTCATAGCGGCTATGCAGATGCAGGTGTTCCCCAAAGTGCAGGCGGCCATACTGGATACTGCACACAATAGCAAGGAGAAGCTACACCTTGCTGTGCTCAACTATATACACTGAAAAGATAAGAATACACCTGATGAGAATTCTGTACTTTGGCAGCCCAATGCAACAACATATCCCCTTTATGGTCCACCTAAGGGGGTAAAGACAATACGGGGGGCAGCATGTTGGCTATATAAGAGGCGGCAGACAAGCTCCTAAGACCCATGGTCTCCATCTCTACATCTTTGTGATCACCATCAGATATACGACTGTTGTCAAATCCGCCCTTCCTATCTGTGGACTGCAGAGAGATGGAAGTATTGGCGCTTACAGCTAGGATAGATCTAAAATATATAAATTAATATATTTAAATAGTAAATAATATGTCTCTAAGTATCTTAATATGTCTGTTATATAATGACAAGCACTATTGTAAAATTCCAAGAAAATTTATTAGAAATACAATGTCTAAAATGTCAGGCATATACACAGTAGAAATACATGGGAAAGGATAAGCAGGGCAGTGGAACCTAACTCTAAGGACTAGCTCAAACAAGCAGATTACAGTAGAGAGGTACAATGTCAAGCAGAGCAGTTCCCTAGTTCTAATTAATAAGCAAAAAATACATATGTAAAAACGATGATAAATAAGCTAAAAGAGCACTCAAAGGTGTGTATAAGTATAACACTCAAACAGTAAAATCTAGACGTCCAGTTTATACAGCTAGAACAAGTAATAAATAAATAAATAAAAAATATAAAAAATATAGGGATATATAGAAAAGCCTGTATAGAATCAGTGCACTTAGTCTTTTCTCTATGCAGCGTAGGTTTAGTATACCACCAATAGTATCTAATACACTTTGCCCTCAAATGTAGTTGATCTTGCTCATTGAGTATTGGATCAAACTTATGTACATTTGAGAGTGGTACCTTGTATTGCGTTAGTAGGGGTATAGAAGACGGCTGTCTGTAGTGGAGTATATTGGTCCTTTTGATTTTGTCCAGTACACAGGCTGTGTCCTCTACCCGCCTCTTGAGAGTTACAGGAGCGGTGTCACTGGTAACTAGCTTGGGCTTTGCTGGCGTCCTCTGTTTCCACACGGCAAATCACGTGACTCCGTGTCGGTCGTCAGGTAGCGTGTAGTCGTGTCAGCTGACTTCGCTGGTGTCCGCGTACTCTCTGCTTTCAGTGAAAGCTGGGTCGGTCTTTCTGGGATCTGTGTATCAGAAATATTCCTTCCTGGTTTACGGCTGCAGGCAAACTCTTTCCATAAGAGAAGTGGCAGCAATTAAAAAATGGCAGCAATCCTCTTATATTATGCAAATAGAGGGTGAGATCTAAAGTGTCTCAAAGGTGGATGGTAGTTTAACAACTTCAACGCGTTTCTCCCCGTCCTGGGGCTTTTTCAAGAAGTGTTAACCTGTCTTCTAAAGCTTCTTAATAAACACTTTATAGGTGTTTCATTGGTCAAATATTCTGTGGGTGTGTGTTTCAATTGTTGAATGACCTTTAAGGTGGTAATTTTTCATTCTAAGCAGTAGTATATAGTTCAGTGTCTTTAAGATATTTAAGGTGGTATCCTTTAAAATTCAGCAGTTCAGCAGTAAAAGTATTATACACATATTAAACAACATTCTCCATATAAGAAATAAACATAATAAGATAAAAAATAAAAAATACACATAATAAGATAAAAAATACATTAGAAAGGTCTTTATTAGAGGATTACTAAATACAGAAAAAATTAGGAAAAAATTATTATATATATATATATATATATATATACTGAATGTGGAGCAGATTGGCATTTTTAATCATACATGAAGGGGCTTAGATCCAGTTAAGACCTAGAGGGTATAAAGTTTTCATATTGTATATTTGCTCAGCCTCTCTTTTGAGTAATTTCGTCTCATAATTTCCCCCTCTCCAGTCACGTTTAACTTTCATTATTCCCCAGAAAGAGAAATCTTTAAGTCTATTATTATGGACATTCCTAAAATGGCTATAAAGGTGTGTGTCCATCTTTCCCTTTTCTATTATGCATAGGTATTCCCTTATTCTTTCCCTTAGTGTTCTTGAGGTCTCACCTAGGTACTGTTTTTTACAGCTACACTCTATTAAATAGATGATCCCCTTATCTGTGCACCGTATTGTATCCATGATGGGAAATACTTCACCCGTCTGTGTGGAGGAGTACTGTTTTATTTTATTGCTGTAGTTACATGATCTGCAGCAGTGGCAAGGGTAGAAACCTTTTAATGTGTTCCCTAACAGATCCTGTTCTTTAAGGGGGGGTTTTGTCTTAAACTCACTTGGCGCTAGTAATGTTTTTAGGTTTCTGGATTTCCTGTATATGAATTTTGGGTTTAGGGTGATTTTATCCCCTATAATTGGATCCTCTCTGACATGGTGCCAATGTTTCTTAATTATTTTTTCCATCTTTTTATGTTCTCCGTTAAAATTAGTGATGAAAGGCACTGATATTTCATCTATTGGTTGTATTTCGGTATTGTTTTTAGCTTTATAAGTAAGTAGTGTTGCTTTATCTATGTGTTTAACTTCTTCATAATTTGCCTCTATTAGCGTATCCTCATAGCCCTTTTCTCCAAATTTTTTGCTCAGAATTTGTGCCTGTTCTTCATAATCTAATAGGTTTGAACAGTTTTTTCTTATTCTTAAGAACTGAGCTCTAGGGATATTGGTTTTCCATTTGGACAAATGGCAGCTTTCCGCATGTATAAAATTATTAGCATCCACTTTTTTAAAAAATGTTTTTGTGCTAAATTTATCTGTTTCTAGTGTAATATCAAGGTCAAGAAATGAAATCCTTTCTTTGCTTATTTCGTATGTGAAATGTAATCCTCTATTGTTTGTATTCATAGCTGAAAAGAATTCGGTTAGTGTGGTATCATTCCCTTTCCATAGTATAAGAATATCATCTATGTATCTCTTATAGGACACCAGGTTTTTCGCCAAGCTATTCGAACCCAGGAAGTCGGATTCCCAATCTCCCATAAATAGGTTCGCATAGCTTGGCGCAAACCTGGTGCCCATCGCAGTGCCTTTTATTTGCACATACATTTTTTGATTAAAGGAGAATGTATTATTTCACCAAGATAAATCTGATACTTTCTAAGATAAACTCTCTCTGTTCTTTATCGATAGTGTCATCTTTTGATAAAAAGTTGGAAACAGCTTTAATACCTAGATCGTGTGCAATATTGGTGTACAGCGATGTTACATCGCACGTAGCCAATATTATATCTCCCTCTATTTTGAGGTTATCTAGTAATTGTAAGACTTGAGTTGAGTCTTTTAGAAAGGATGGTAGTTTTTGGACGTATTTTTGGAGGAATCTGTCAATGTATTGTGATAAATTGGAAGTTAGTGATTGAATGCCTGAGATTATTGGGCGACCGGGGGGTTGTTTAAGTTCTTTATGTATTTTAGGTAGAAAGTAGAAAATTGGTATTTTAGGGAATTCTGGGTAAATATAGTTATATTCTTTTGTGTTCAGGATGCCTTTCTTTTCTTCAATTTATATTGATAAGAATTGGAGAATACCTTTGAGAAATAGATTTCAACCACTATCACATAAACCTAACGAGAATCACCAAATAGAAAGAACTGATGGAGCACAAGGGGCTCATTTTTTAGGAGACAACCCAAGGGCAGAAAACGCCAGGGGTACAATTATAGAAAAAGTACAACTAGCTCCACTAATGGGTCAAAGAAAAAGAATGCTAGAGGAACAAGAGGAGGAAGGAGGAGAAACAATAAAGAGGCCCAGAGAGAGAAGGGAGTTGTGGTAGAACCAAAGAGACTTGGAATTTTTAATATTAGTAAAACTGAACTAAGTAATGAGGAAAATAAAGTACTTGGACGCGGTCTATAGTTTGCAACCCAAGTCTCAATTAAATAAATTCGAAACCCTCATAAACGTAACACAATTTGTAAGAAAAATTGACACTGAAAAGACATTTTCTAAAACACCCATTAGAATTTACCCCCAAGTTACCAGCAATAACTACTGCAAAATATACGCACACTGAACTAAAACCAAAATCTAAATTCTACCCCACACAAGACAAGGGTAAGAACATTGAACTATTCGAGACACTTGTCCAGAAAGACCTTGAAAAATATAAAAACAATAAAAAAATGCCACAAAATATGACGAAATCTGAAAATGCTACTCTAGAAAAGTTAAAGAAGAATAAAGAGATTATCATTAAACCCGCAGACAAAGGGGGAGGAGTGGTGATAATGGATAGGAGCTACTATATACAAGAGGCAGAAAGATTATTAAAAGATGTATCAACTTACAAAGAACTAAAAAGAGATCCCACTAGGGTAGACAAAATTCTTTTAAAAATGCATTTAGACGCAGTGAAAGAGAAAGGCATCCTGAACACAAAAGAATATAACTATATTTACCCAGAATTCCCTAAAATACCAATTTTCTACTTTCTACCTAAAATACATAAAGATCTTAAACAACCCCCCGGTCGCCCAATAATCTCAGGCATTCAATCACTAACTTCCAATTTATCACAATACATTGACAGATTCCTCCAAAAATATGTCCAAAAACTACCATCCTTTCTAAAAGACTCAACTCAAGTCTTACAATTACTAGATAACCTCAAAATAGAGGGAGATATAATATTAGCTACGTGCGATGTAACATCGCTGTACACCAATATTGCATACGATCTAGGTATTAAAGCTGTTTCCAACTTTTTATCAAAAGATGACACTATCGATAAAGAACAGAGAGAGTTTATCTTAGAAAGTATCAGATTTATCTTGGTGAATAATACATTCTCCTTTAATCAAAAAATGTATGTGCAAATAAAAGGCACTGCGATGGGCACCAGGTTTGCGCCAAGCTATGCGAACCTATTTATGGGAGATTGGGAATCCGACTTCCTGGGTTCGAATAGCTTGGCGAAAAACCTGGTGTCCTATAAGAGATACATAGATGATATTCTTATACTATGGAAAGGGAATGATACCACACTAACCGAATTCTTTTCAGCTATGAATACAAACAATAGAGGATTACATTTCACATACGAAATAAGCAAAGAACGGATTTCATTTCTTGACCTTGATATTACACTAGAAACAGATAAATTTAGCACAAAAACATTTTTTAAAAAAGTGGATGCTAATAATTTTATACATGCGGAAAGCTGCCATTTGTCCAAATGGAAAACCAATATCCCTAGAGCTCAGTTCTTAAGAATAAGAAAAAACTGTTCAAACCCTATTAGATTATGAAGAACAGGCACAAATTCTGAGCAAAAAATTTGGAGAAAAGGGCTATGAGGATACGCTAATAGAGGCAAATTATGAAGAAGTTAAACACATAGATAGAGCAACACTACTTACTTATAAAGCTAAAAACAATACCGAAATACAACCAATAGATGAAATATCAGTGCCTTTCATCACTAATTTTAACGGAATACATAAAAAGATGGAAAAAATAATTAAGAAACATTGGCACCATGTCAGAGAGGATCCAATTATAGGGGATAAAATCACCCTAAACCCAAAATTCATATACAGGAAATCCAGAAACCTAAAAACATTACTAGCGCCAAGTGAGTTTAAGACAAAACCCCCCCTTAAAGAACAGGATCTGTTAGGGAACACATTAAAAGGTTTCTACCCTTGCCACTGCTGCAGATCATGTAACTACAGCAATAAAATAAAACAGTACTCCTCCACACAGACGGGTGAAGTATTTCCCATCATGGATACAATACGGTGCACAGATAAGGGGATCATCTATTTAATGCAGTGTAGCTGTAAAAAACAGTACCTAGGTGAGACCTCAAGAACACTAAGGGAAAGAATAAGGGAACACCTATGCATAATAGAAAAGGGAAAGATGGACACACACCTTTATAGCCATTTTAGGATTGTCCATAATAATAGACTTAAAGATTTCTCTTTCTGGGGAATAATGAAAGTTAAACGTGACTAGAGAGGGGGAAATTATGAGACGAAATTACTCAAAAGAGAGGCTGAGCAAATATACAATATGAAAACTTTATACCCTCTAGGTCTTAACTCAGAACTGGATTTAAGCCCCTTCATGTATGATTAAAAATGCCAATCTGCTCCACATTCAGTATATATATATATAATAATTTTTCCTAATTTTTTCTGAATTTAGTAATCCTCTAATAAAGACCTTTCTAATGTATTTTTTATCTTATTATGTGTATTTTTTATTTTTTATCTTATTATGTTTATTTCTTATATGGAGAATGTTGTTTAATATGTGTATAATACTTTTACTGCTGAACTGCTGAATTTTAAAGGATACCACCTTAAATATCTTAAAAACACTGAACTATATACTACTGCTTAGAATGAAAAATTACCACCTTAAAGGTCATTCACAATTGAAACACACACCCACAGAATATTTGACCAATGAAACACCTATAAAGTGTTTATTAAGAAGCTTTAGAAGACAGGTTAACACTTCTTGAAAAAGCCCCAGGAAGGGGAGAAACGCGTTGAAGTTGTTAAACTACCATCCACCTTTGAGACACTTTAGATCTCACCCTCTATTTGCATAATATAAGAGGATTGCTGCCATTTTTTATTGCTGCCACTTCTCTTATGGAAAGAGTTTGCCTGCAGCCGTAAACCAGGAAGGAATATTTCTGATACACAGATCCCAGAAAGACCGACCCAGCTTTTACTGAAAGCAGAGAGTACGCGGACACCAGCGAAGTCAGCTGACACGACTACACGCTACCTGACGACTGACACGGAGTCACGTGATTTGCCGTGTGGAAACAGAGGACGCCAGCAAAGCCCAAGCTAGTTACCAGTGACACCGCTCCTGTAACTCTCAAGAGGCGGGTAGAGGACACAGCCTGTGTACTGGACAAAATCAAAAGGACCAATATACTCCACTACAGACAGCCGCCTTCTATACCCCTACTAACGCAATACAAGGTACCACTCTCAAATGTACATAAGTTTGATCCAATACTCAATGAGCAAGATCAACTACACAGTGACGTGCTGTCATAGGAGGCAGGGGAGGCAGCGCCTCCCCTGTCCTATGTCTGTAATTACACTTTTTAAATAATTTTTGTTAAAAAAAATATATATATCTTTTTTTAAGTTTTTATATAATTTTTTTTTGTACCCTAAGGTCCCCCCCCTAACCCCCCACCCCCTGCCGCCAACTCTGCTGCCATGAATTACAAGAAGGCTGTCTAGTTTAAACTAGCCAATAGTGAAGCAAATCCATTCATTCCATATCCATATTGTGCAAAGGAGAGGCTGAGAGCCGTTCAGCTTCCCTCCTTTGTACAATATGGAGTTGCTGGAGACTGCCACCCAGTGGCCCTTAATGCTAATGCTTAAGTCTCTCTCTTAGCGGGCTATACCGCTCCCATAGAAGCTGCTCTCTAAGCAGCCTCCAGACTCCAGAGCCAATCAGCGTCCAGCTCTCTTTATCATTTAGGTCTGGGCGCTGGGCGGGAGGAAGTCAGGAAGACAGATCTGACACAGAGAGGCTCAGACTGAAACGAGCAGTCACATGTGGGTGAGCCGGTAAGGTGGACATCAGTCAAGGGCGATCCCAGCAGCACAGTGCTTACATACTAGCATATATTTAATTATAAGCAAATAACTAAACTTTTAAAGAGAGAGCGCTATTACAGGGGGCCGTTGGAGCAGCTGTCAGTACTTGCACTGCAGTCAGTCATTGACACACCGGTCTGCTGTGTGGAGGTTAGTGGAAGTCAAGACTGGAAAAAAGTGCATATGCAGCTGCACCATATACTTGCAGCTAGTTGCCCTAGTGCCAATATACTTTCTGTTATTGTAAGTGTGGCTGGCTGACAGAATGGAATCACACTTCTCTTACTTCAGCCCTGCACAACTTTCGTGCTGAAGATCTAGAATGCCGGGGGCTGGGGCTTAAAGGAATGCTTAAGAGGTCAGATTTGTTTTTAGCTTTGGCGTTTATGCTCCTCACATTGCTGTGTGCTGTGATTTATTTGTATTGCTTTCCTTTCAGTTAGAAATCCGGAGCCATCACTAAATTGTGCATTGATAGTTAGTCTGCTCCTTCAACCATCCTGCATGAGGAACTGTGACACTGTTTAGCAAATGAAGGTTAAGTTAAGTGATCACACTTATATTTTTTACAAAATCAGTGACTTTGCTCAGCTTCATATTTCATAAGCAGGTTTTTTTCTTATTGTTACTTTAATTTTGCTAAAAGTGTAGTCAGTTAAATACAGGGACATGCTATAAATCAGTCCCCTAGTCTAAGAACTGCTCAGTTTACTCTAAATGCTTTTTTTTTTTTTTTTTGCTTGCACTCTTCATTTAGAAAAAAAGGGTTATCCCCTTCTGTATCTGTTTCAGTGTGTGCATCCATATGTATGTGAGTGTATTTATGATTGTATGCGTGTATGTGTGTGTGTGTGTATGTATGTATGCATGTATGTGTGTGTGTGTGTGTGTGTGTGTGTGTGTGAGTGTGTGTGTTTATGTATGTATGTATGTTTTTAAAAAAAAAAAACTTGACAGATTTAAAGTAGAAGTGATCCTTTATTGAAAGACAGAGAAATCAGCAGTGCTGAGTTCTCTGTCTTTCAATAAAGGATCACTTCTTCTTTAAATCTGTCTTAAGTTTTTTGTTGTTGTTTCTATATAAACATTGATTTTTAAGGGTAAGTGTATACATATTTTTTAGGAAAATTGTTTTCATGCAAACATAGCTCCCTTCATTACCTTGTATGTATATACATGTGTGTAGAATAGAAGCTATAGTACTACGTGTTATTTACAGTCATATAACAACACATGTATGTAGTACTATAGCTTCTATGTATTCTTCTCAATATCACTGACTGTCAGTAAACAATCTGTTTGATCTGTCATTGGGATTTCTGAACCAACAAATTTAGGAATGTGTACAGTACTGCAAGCAAAATTTTACTTGCAGTACTGTATACATTCCCAAATGTGTCTTACAGGGACAGGATACACCTTGAGATTTTCTAAATAAAGCGTTTAGTTAAGAATAATGAAACAACTTTGCAATGTTTTCATTATTTATTTTGCCCCTTTCTCATGTATTTTAGCACTGAAAGTTGAGCCAGTTCTAATTATCAGAACATGGAATGCACCTTGCTGACTTCTCAAGGCTAAGCGTACTACATATATGTCCCTAATTGGCTTTAGTGGATAACAGCTGCAAAACTCTTTATACTAACTGTATGACAGTGGCCTTGTTGCATGAGGAATAAAGGCCCATATTGGCTTCTCCTTCTCCAGATAAGGCAAATGGTGGAGTTTGACTACTGGAGAATATCTGCAGTAAAAAGGATGTTCGTTTATTTTAAAACATTAAAGGAGCATTAAGCACAATTTTTTCTTTCATGTTTCAGATAGAACATACAATATTAAACAACTTTACATTTTACTTCTAATTTGCTTTTTCTTTTGGTAACCTTTGTTAAAAAGCATACTAAGGTATGCAAAGGAGCAGCAATGCACTGCTGGAAGCAGCTGGTGATTGGTGGCTGCACATATATGCCTCTTGTCATTGGCTTATGTACTCAGCTACCTCCCAGTAGTGCATTTCTGTTACTTCAACAAAGGATACTAAGAGAATGAAGCAACTTTTTATAAAATAGATTTGGGAAGTTGTTTAACATTGCATGCTCAATCTGAATCATGAGTAAAATGTTTGGGTTTCGTGTCTTTTTAAGATATGTTATTCTATAGCAACAATACAGAAATGTCTTGTGATAACAAGGTGTTTACTGTCCTTTAAGGCCATATACCTGCTGCAATTTCACACCAGATTTCACAATGATGGAGTTACTCAAGAAACTAAGACCCACAGAAAATCACAGTATAAATATAAGAAATAAATGTAAGAGGAAATGGTTTATTTGTTCAAGTAAAGGGTCAGTATACACCTTGAGAGTCTTTTATTAAATATTTAGTTATGCATAATGGTATAACTTACAATATACTTTAATTATATATTTTATCCATTTTCAGGTAATTTAGCTCTGAGAATTAGAAATACACAATTTCCCACACTGATGACTTATAAGGCTACATATCTTTCCTTAACTGGCTTTAACAGATGAAGTGCAAAACACTTTATGCTAACAATATGGTTGTGATTAGCCTTACTGCCAATATGTGTTTCTTTGGCTTATTATAGCCAGTGCCTCACTAGCTTCTGACCTCACCGCACGTCACTGCAAATACATTTGAGAGCAAAGTGTATTAGATACTATTGGTGGTATACTAAACCTACGCTGCATAGAGAAAAGACTAAGTGCACTGATTCTATACAGGCTTTTCTATATATCCCTATATTTTTTATATTTTTTATTTATTTATTTATTACTTGTTCTAGCTGTATAAACTGGACGTCCAGATTTTACTGTTTGAGTGTTATACTTATACACACCTTTGAGTGCTCTTTTAGCTTATTTATCATCGTTTTTACATATGTATTTTTTGCTTATTAATTAGAACTAGGGAACTGCTCTGCTTGACATTGTACCTCTCTACTGTAATCTGCTTGTTTGAGCTAGTCCTTAGAGTTAGGTTCCACTGCCCTGCTTATCCTTTCCCACGTATTTCTACTGTGTATATGCCTGACATTTTAGACATTGTATTTCTAATAAATTTTCTTGGAATTTTACAATAGTGCTTGTCATTATATAACAGACATATTAAGATACATAGAGACATATTATTTACTATTTAAATATATTAATTTATATATTTTAGATCTATCCTAGCTGTAAGCGCCAATACTTCCATCTCTCTGTAACCACAACCCAAGGGACTTTTAGAGAGGGTCCCTCCCTGTATTTGGCTTCAGGTATAATTAGCGCTGATTCTTCCTCCACTCCAAAACTATCTGTGGACTGCAGCAGCTAAATACTACAGACAAACCGCATAGATCTGGCATTGGCTAAGATAATAAAGATAACTAGAAGGGGGTTTTAATACTAAGGACCTATTTTGAGCTATCTGACTGAATTCCTAACAGATATTTCTTATGATTGTTTTTTTTTGTATGTACCTTGTTTTCCTGAATGACAGTTCTTGAGCATTTGCTTACTCTATATTATGTTTTCTTAACATCTTATTTAGTGTTGATATAAGCACCTGTTTTGTATTCTATAGCATTAGACGGAATGATAATATTATAAATAAAGAAGATCCACAGATCCGAAACGATACTATAGTTTTTTTTTTGAGAATTTAACATACCATCTCTCTTAATATCATATGCATATGATGTTTTGCTGACCTCACATACTAATTGATAAGTTACTTTAATTGCTTTGTCATTAACAAAAAATTAGGTGGCTAACTGTTATCTTTATATATTTGTTTTAAAAACCATACAGGAGTTTATCTTCCCTTGTAGCGGTACCTTTAACTGACGTTTTTATGCAATGACTCTAGCTCTAAAAAAAATACTGTACTCATTTTATTATTGAGACCCCCCTCCAAGATAAATATGTATTCCTATTCATGTGAACTTTTATTGGTTAAAATTATAATGTTAATATAGTCCATTCTCCTACTTTATTTAGCTCTATCAGGTCTGCAGTGATACAAGCAACCCTATAATTTTAGACAAAATCTATTATATGACTAAGGGGGTAGAACTATCATGGTTACAAGTCAAGGACAAAGAATAGCTTACCACTAGGACCTACCTAATTCCTAATATAATTGATCCACCTGTCGTTGGGTATAGGGCTCAAACCCAAGTGATGGGGTCTAAATATCTAAGAAAGTGGAATACAAATTTTTATTCATTTTGGTAATGACATATCCGTATTTTGGTTCTTAACCAACGTAGGTTTTAATGACTCCTATTTGTATTAAGACCGCAGACCCTTTTTTTTTAGTCACTATAGCTTCATGGTATTATAGCTAGCAGTATAAATATCATTTTTAAGTAATTTGGGATAACTATATCTACTAGACGCAACTTATATTCTGCAACCGCGGGGTAGCTCTTAGTCTTAATTAGCATTCGCCTTAACAGCTTTTAATTATTGCATAATAATTGGGGGATGTCTGAATTACCCACTTGTGATAACAGCTTTTCCCTGAGAAAGCGTACTTAGTCTTCCATTCTCAGACTGGCAGCTTAACAATCTGTCAGTAGGGTGTAGTGTATAAAAGGATGAAGCAACTATTACATTTTATATCAGAAGTCCGATTGCTTCCTACATTAATAACTTACTACCTATTTTATGACCTATGAGTAAACTGCAGAGACTAAATCTCCTATTTAATATTATACAGGTAGCTCTTCCATATTATAGCTGCTGGCACTTCTACCCCCCCTCCCCCCCCCCCCAATAACTTAAAAGTACTCTGGTATTTGCAAATTACAACCAGAGACTTAAAGCATGGTTTCCCTTGCAAAATACTGCAACAATTTTTATATATTCTACTACACATAAACCCACTACTTTAATATATATTACAACATGATCTACTATAAAAGCGGGTTACTATGCTATATTGTTCCCAGAATTTGATCATATTTAAGTAGATATATAACTACTGGATAGCATATTCATATTGAGTTCCATAAAGGTTATTTAAATTATATTAACAAACACCTTATATAGGTCTAACTATTTCACTATATATATACATTTACTCAATGCTGTGGTAATGTTAATAGTTTTGTCCTCCCACAGACATAATGCTGTACTAGTTGGTTGAGGCCCATAAGTGACCTCCGAAAATGGTGGAGGATAATTTCATCTTGTAGAGAAAAATTAGAAAATTAGGTAGATTACGAGTTGTGCGTTCGTGTTTTAACGCTAAAAAAATTGACATTTTAGCATTAAAACAGCACCGCAGCCATTACAAGTCTTGTCAGTATAGCTGTACCGCAAGCTTTTTAGCCTGTAACGCAACGTCAATCCTGCACTCATAAAAATTATGTTTTTTGATGGGACTTTCATACGAGTTTTGCGGTGAGGCTAAAAAGCTTGCATTACAGCCTATACCGACATGATCTGTTTTGCAATCTGAGAGCAGTAGTTATAAGTTTTACGCAACAAAACTGTTACATAAAACTAATAACTAAACTGTTACAAAGTACACTAACACCCATAAACTAACTTATTAATCCCTAAACCGAGGCCCGCCCGCATCACAAATTCTATATGAAAGTTATTAACCCCTAATCTGCCGCTCCCGACATCGCCATCATTAATATAATTTATTAACCCCTCTTCCGCCGCTCCCTGACATCGCCGCCACTATACTAAAGTTATTAACCCCTAAAACGCCGCCCTCCCACATCGCAAACACTATTTAAATATTATTAACCCCTAATCTGCCATCCGCCCACATCGCCCCCACTATACTAAAGTTATTAACCTCTAATTCCGCCGCCACTATAATAAACCTATTAACCCCTAAAACAAAAGCCCCTCACACTCTGGAACTCTCTACCCCGCTCCATCAGACTGTCTCCAGCCTTGTATAGCTTCAGACGATCCTTGAAAACCCACCTATTCAGAGAGGCTTACCATCTCTCCTCCACCCTGCATCCAAATCAAGCTAATACATGTACATGAACTGCCTGACTCACTGCTGCAAATACAACCGATGTAACAAGCTACCCCAACCTTATGTCTCTGCACCCTAAACCTATAGACTGTGAGCTCTCCGGAGCAGGGCCCTCTTCCTCCTGTGCTAGATTTGTTTAGTCTTGTTATGTTTTGTATTGTATCACAAATCTTTGTCATTGTATACCCCTATCATTGTACCCAGCGCTACGGAATTTGGCGGCACTATACAAATAAATGATAATGATAATAATAATTAACCCATAAACTTTATATTCAAATTACAATTTCCCTATCTTAAATTAAATTAAATTAAAACTTACCTGTCAAATTAAAAAAACTAACGCCTAGATTTAGAGTTCGGCGTTAGCCGTCAAAACCAGCGTTAGGGGGTCCTAACGCTGGTTTTGGCCGCCTGCTGGTATTTAGAGTCAGTCAGGAAAGGGTCTAGCGCTCACTTTCCAGCCACGACTTTTCCATACCGCAGATCCCCTTACGTCAATTGCGTATCCTATTTTTTCAATGGGATCTTTTTAACGCCGGTATTTAGAGTCGTGGCTGAAGTGAGCGTTAGAAATCTAACGACAAGACTCCAGCCGCAGAAAAAAGCCAGGAGTTAAGAGCTTTCTGGGCTAACGCCGGTTCATAAAGCTCTTAACTACTGTGCTCTAAAGTACACTAACACCCATAAACTACCTATGTACCCCTAAACCGAGGTCCCCCCACATCGCCGCCACTATAATTAAATTTTTTAACCCCTAATCTGCCGACTGAACACCGCCGCCACCTACATTATCCCTATGTACCCCTAATCTGCTGCCCCTAACATCGCCGACACCTACACAATATTTATTACCCCCTAATCTGCCCCCCCAACGTCGCCGCTACCTACCTACAATTATTAACCCCTAATCTGCCGACCGGACCTCACCGCTACTATAATAAATGTATTAACCCCTAATCCGCCTCACTCCCGCCTCGCAAACCCTATAATAAATAGTATTAACCCCTAATCTGCCCTCCCTAACATCACCGACACCTAACTTCAAGTATTAACCCCTAATCTGCCGACCGGACCTCACCGCTACTCTAATAAATGTATTAACCCCTAAAGCTAAGTCTAACCCTAACACTAACACCTCCCTAAATTAAATATAATTTAAATCTAAGGAAATAAAATAATTCTTATTAAATAAATTATTCCTATTTAAAGCTAAATACTTACCTGTAAAATAAACCCTAATATAGCTACAATATAAATAATAATTATATTGTAGCTATTTTAGGATTAATATTTATTTTACAGGCAACTTTGTATTTATTTTAACCAGGTACAATAGCTATTAAATAGTTAAGAACTATTTAATAGCTACCTAGTTAAAATAATTACAAAATTACCTGTAAAATAAATCCTAACCTAAATTACAATTAAACCTAACACTACACTATCAATAAATTAATTAAATAAACTACCTACATATTATCTACAATTAAATCAACTAAACTAAATTACAAAAAACAAAAACACTAAATTACAAAAAATAAAAAAAGATTACAAGAATTTTAAACTAATTACACATACTCTAAGCCCCCTAAAAAAATAACAAAGCCCACCAAAATAAAAAAATGCCTTACCCTATTCTAAAATAAAAATTTAACAGCTCTTTTACCTTACCAGCCCTTAAACGGGCCTTTTGCGGGGCATGCCCCAAAGAAAACAGCTCTTTTGCATTTAAATAAACATACAATACCCCCCCAACATTACAACCCACCACCCACATACCCCTAATCTAACCCAAACCCCCCTTAAAAAACCTAACACTAAGCTCCTGAAGGTCTTCCTACCTTGTCTTCACCACTCCGGGTCTCACCGATCTGTCCAGAAGAGGGTCCGAAGTCTTCCTCCTATCCGGCAAGAAGAGGTCCAGAAGAGGCTCCAAAGTCTTCATCCTATCCGGCAAGAAGAGGAGATCCGGACCGGCAAACATCTTCATCCAAGCGGCATCTTCTATCTTCTTCCATCCGGCGCGGAGCGGGACCATCTTGAAGCAGCCGACGCGGATCCATCCTCTTCCAACGACGTCCTAAGTCCGAATGAAGGTTCCTTTAAATGACGTCATCCAAGATGGCGTCCCTCGAATTCCGATTGGCTGATAGGATTCTATCAGCCAATCGGAATTAAGGTATGAAAAATCTGATTGGCTGATTGAATCAGCCAATCAGATTCAAGTTCAATCGGATTGGCTGATCCAATCAGCCAATCAGATTGAGCTCGCATTCTATTGGCTGTTTTCCGATGATTCAATCAGCCAATCAGATTTTTCCTACCTTAATTCCGTGTTAGGGTTAGAGTTAGAGCTTTAGGGGTTAATACATTTATTAGAGTAGCGATGAGGTCCGGTCGGCAGATTAGGGTCTAATACTTGAAGTTAGGTATCGGCGATGTTAGAGAGGGCAGATTAGGGGTTAATACTATTTATTATAGGGTTTGCGAGGCGGGAGTGAGGCGGATTAGGGGTTAATACATTTATTATAGTAGCAGTGAGGTCCGGTCGGCAGATTAGGGGTTAATAATTGTAGGTAGGTGGCGGCGACATTGGGGGCGGCAGATTAGGGGTTAATAAATATAATATAGGGGTCGGCGGTGTTAGGGGCAGCAGATTAGGGGTACATAGGGATAACGTAGGTTGCGGCGGTATACGGAGCGGCAGATTAGGGGTTAAAAATAATATGCAGGGGTCAACGATAGCAGGGGCGGCAGATTAGGGGTTAATAAGTGTAAGGTTAGGGGTGTTTAGACTCGGGGTACATGTTAGGGTGTTAGGTGCAGACTTAGGAAGTGTTTCCCCATAGGAAACAATGGGGCTGCGTTAGGAGCTGAACGCTGCTTTTTTGCAGGTGTTAGGTTTTTTTTTCAGCTCAAACTGCCCCATTGTTTCCTATGGGGGAATCGTGCACAAGCACGTTTTTGAAGCTGGCCGCGTCCCTAAGCACCGCTGGTATTGAGTTGCAGTGGCGGTAAATATGCCTGTACATTCCCTTTTTGGAGCCTAACGCGGCCCTTCTTAGAACTCTCAATACCAGCGTTGTTTAAAAGGTGTGGGGGGAAAAAAGCACGTGTAGTAGACATGTGCATGGCGAAAAAATTCAGTTCGGTTCGGATCGATTCGGAATTTTTCGAAGTTCGGTTCGGATCAATTCGAATTTGGAAAATTTTGAATCGATTCGTTTTGGATTCGTTTCGGATTCATTCGGATTCGAAGAAATTCGTCTGGATTCGGTTCGGTTCGGAAATTCGGAATTTCGGTAAGTGTTAGGTGGGATTAGACTAGTATTATGTACTGTATATTAGGTGTAACCCATAGCAGAGTGATATAACCTAATATACTGTACAATACTAGTGTAATCCATGGCCATCCGAATTTACTGAATAAATCCAAAGTAATTCGTATTTATTCGCGAAATTCGGCAGTATTTTAATTTGGAAATTCGGTTCGATCCGAATTGCCAAATTTTCCGAATTTCCGAATCGAACCGAGCCGAATTGCACATATCTAACGCGTAGCTAGCGCACCCCTTTGGCCGCAGAACTCTAAATCTAGGTGTATGTTTAAACTAACAATTAAACTAATATAACTATTAAACTAAAATTAAACTAACTACCAATTAAATAAACTATATTACACATTAAAAAAAAATCCTAACACTACTCTAAAAATTACAATCTAATTACAAAAATAAAAAATACTAAATTACGAAAAATAAAAAACACTAAATTGCGAAAAATAACAAACGAAATTATCAAAAATAAAAGACACACCTAATCTAATAGCCCTATAAAAATAAAAAAGCCCCCCAAAATAAAAAAAACCTAGCCTACAATAAACTACCAATAGCCCTTAAAATGGCCTTTTGTAGGGCATTGCCCTAAGTTAAACAGCTTTTACCTGTAAAAACCCACCACCCAACAAACCCCCAAAATAAAAAACATAACAAAAACCTAAGCTACCCATTGCCCTGAAAAGGGCATTTGTATGGGCATTGCCCTTAAAAGTGCATTTAGCTCTTTTAAGAATAGCCCAAATCCTAAACTAAAAAAAAACCCACCCAAAAAACCTTTAAAAATCCTAACACTAACCCCCAAAGATTCACTTACAGTTGCTGAAGTCCCACTTGAAGGATCTTCATCCCGGCGGCTCCATCTTCATCCAGGCGGCTCCATCTTCATCAGGTGGCAGGCGGCTCCATCTTCATCCAGGCAGCTCTATCTTCATCTTGGCGGATCGATCTTCATCCAGTCAGCATCTTCTATCTTCATCCCGGCGGTGTCTTCTATCTTTATCCCGGTGGCGCGGAGCAGGTCCATCCTGAAGACATCACAGGTAAGTTTGTATTTATTTTAACTAGGTAGGTAAGTTTGTATTTGTTTTAACTAGGTAGTTAGTAAATAGTTAATAACTATTTACTAACTAGTCTACCTAGTTAAAATAAATACAAACTTACCTGTGAAAAAACTAAATAAAACCTAAGCTAGCTACAATATAACTATTAGTTATATTGTAGCTAGCTTAGGTTTTATTTCACAGGTAAGTATGTATTTAGTTATTATTTAGTTAATAATTGTAACTTAATTTATCTCTATTTTAATTATGTTAAAGTTAGGGGGTGTTAGGGTTAGGGTAACTTTAGGTTTAGGTTGTTGCATTGTGGTGGACTGGTGGTTTAGGGGTTAATAGGTTTATTTAGTGGTAGTGATATGGGAGGCCAGAGGTTTAGGGGTTAATAACTTTATTTAGTGGCGATGTCAGGGAGCAGCAGAATAGGGGTTTATAGATTTATTATAGTGTGGGCAATGTTGGGGTTCAGGGGAATAGGGGTTAATAACTTTAGTATAGTGGCGGCGATATCGGGAGCGGCAGATTAGGGGTTAATAGCTTTATTTAGGTGGTGGCGATATCGGGAGCAGCAGATTAGGGGTTAATAGCTTTATTTAGGTGGTGGCGATATGGGGAGCAGCAGATTAGGTGTTAATAACGTTATGTAGGTGTCGGCGATGTTGGGGGCAGCAGATTAGGGGTGTTTAGACATGGGGTTTATGTTAGGGTGTTAGGTTTAAACGTATCTTTTGTTCCCCCCATAGACATCAATGGGGCCACGATCTCAGGTGTTATTTTTTTTTTCTGACCCGCTCTCCCCATTGATGTCTATGGGGAAAGCGTGCACGAGCACATCAAAACAGCACTTGAATTGTGTGTAGTATGGAGCTTAAGCAACCATATCGAACGCACAAGCCGGCTGTTTCAAAACTTGTAATGGCTGCGCTAAAGGGGGTGAAATAACGCAACTTTTGTTGCGTTTGTTAAATTCCCTATACGCGCATAACTTGTAATCTACCTGAATGTGAGGTCTGTCTTTAGTATGTTTAACATAATCACGATGTAACAGGTATTACAAGCTTTTTCTGGGAGGCCAAAAAGTGAGCGGTACAGCCTATCCCACGAGATTCGTAACGCATTCTAAAGTCAGTAGTTATGAGTTTTACACTACAAAGCTGTAGCATAAAACTCATAACTAAAGTGCTAAAAAGTACACTAACACCCATAAACTACCTATTAACCCCTAAAACGAGGCCCTCCCGCATCGCAAACACTAAAATAAAATGATTAACCCCTAATCTGCCGCTCCCGACATCGTCACCACTAGAATAAACATATTAACCCCTAAACCGCTGCACTCCCGCATTGCAAACACTAGTTAAATATTATTAACCCTTAATCTGCTGTCCCTAACATCGCCGCAACCTACATAACAGTTATTAACCACTAATCGGCCGCCCCCAACGTCGCCGTCACTATACTAAATTTATTAACCCCTAAACCTAAGTCTAACCCTACCCCTAACACCCACTAACTTAAATATAATTAAAATAAATCTAAGTAAAAATTACTATCTTTACCTAAATTATTCATATTTAAAACTAAATACTTACCTATAAAATAAACTCTCAGTTAGCTACAATATAACTAATAGTTACATTGTATCTAGCTTAGGGTTTATTTTTATTTTACAGGCAAGTTTGTATTTATTTTAACTAGGTAGAATAGTTACTAAATAGTTATTAACTATTTACTAACTACCTAGCTAAAATAGATTCAAATTTACCTGTAAAATAAAACCTAACCTGAGTTACACTAACACCTAACCTTACACTACAATTAAATAAATTACCTAATTAAAATAAAATTACCTAAATTACAAAAAAAAACAAAACACTAAATTACACAAAATAAAAAAAGACATTATCAGATATTTAAACTAATTACACCTAATCTAATAGCCCTATCAAAATAAAAAAGCCCCCCCCCCCACACACACAAAAAAAAACCCCTAGCCTACACTAAACTGCCAACAGCCCTTAAAAGGGCCTTTTGCTGGGTATTGCCCCAAAGAAATCAGCTCTTTTACCTGTAAAAAAAAATACAAACACCCCCAACAGTAAAACCCACCACCCACACAACCAACCTTCCAAATAAAATCCTAACTAAAAAAAACTAAGCTCCCCATTGCCCTGAAAAGGGCATTTGGATGGGCATTGTCCTTAAAAGGGCATTTAGCTCTTTTTCAGTGCCTAAACCCTAACCTAAAAATAAAACCCACCCAATAAACCTAACACTAACCCCCGAAGATCCACTTACAGTTTTGAAGACCAGACATCCATCCTCAATGAAGTCGGGAGAAGTCTTCATCCAAGCGGCAAGAAGTCCTCAACGAAGCTGGGAGAAGTCTTCATCCAATCCGGTAGAAGTGGTTCTCCAGACGGGCATCTTCTATCTTCATCCTTCCAACGCGGAGCGGCTCCATCTTCAAGACATCCGTCACGGAGCATCCTCTTCTTTCCACGGCTAACGACGAATGAAGGTTCCTTTAAATTAACATCATCCAAGATGGCGTCCCTTGAAATCTGATTGGCTGATAGAATTCTATCAGCCAATCGGAATTAAAGGAGAAAAAATCCTATTGGCTGATGCAATCAGCCAATAGGATTGAGCTTCAATCCTATTGGCTGATCCAATTAGCCAATAGGATTGAGCTTGCATTCTATTGGCTGATTGGAACAGCCAATAGAATGTGAGCTCAATCCTATTGGCTGATTGGATCAGCCAATAGGATTGAAGCTCAATTCTATTGGCTGATTGCATCAGCCAATAGGATTTTTTTCACCTTTAATTCCGATTCGCTGATAGAATTCTATCAGCCAATCGGAATTCAAAGGACGCCATCTTGGATTACATCACTTAAAGGAACATTCATTCAGGAAGAAGACTTTGTTTGAAGAGGATGCTCCGCGCCGGATGTCTTGAAGATGGAGCCGCTCCGCGCCAGATGAATGAAGATAGAAGTTGCCATTTGGATGAAGACTTCTGCCCATCTGGAGGACCACTTCTGCCGGCTTGGATGAAGACTTCTCCTGGCTTCGTTGAGGACTTCTTGCCCCTTCGCTGAGGACTTCTTCTGGCTTCATTGAGGATGGATGTCCGGTCTTCAAAACTGTAAGTGGATCTTCAGGGGTTAGTGTTAGGTTTTTTTAAGGGTTTATTGGGTGGGTTTTATTTTTAGGTTAGGGTTTGGGCAATAGAAAAAGAGCTAAATGCCCTTTTAAGGGCAATGCCCATCCAAATGCCCTTTTCAGGGCAATGGGGAGCTTAGGTTTTTTTAGTTAGGATTTTATTTGGGGGGTTGGTTGTGTGGGTGGTGGGTTTTACTGTTGGGGGGGTGTTTGTATTTTTTTTACAGGTAAAAGAGCTGATTTCTTTGAGGCAGTGCCCAGCAAAAGGCCCTTTTAAGGGCTATTGGTAGTTTATTGTAGGCTAGGGGTTTTTTTTTATTTTGGAGGGGCTTTATTTATTTTGATAGGGCTATTAGATTAGGTGTAATTAGTTTAAATATCTGATAATTTCTATTTTTATTTTGTGTAATTTAGTGGGGGTTTTTTTGCAATTTAGGTAATTGTATTTAATTTAGGTAATTTATTTAATTGTAGTGTTAGGTGTTAGTGTAACTCAGGTTAGGTTTTATTTTACAGGTAAATTTGTATTTATTTTATCTAGGTAGATAATAAATAGTTAATAACTATTTATTAACTATTCTACCTAGTTAAAATAAATACAAACTTGCCTGTAAAATAAAAATAAACCCTGATAGCTACAATGTAACTATAAGTTATATTGTAGCTTGCTTAGGGTTTATTTTATAGGTAAGTATTTATTTTTAAATAGGAATTATTTAGGTAATGATAGGAATTTTTATTTAGATTTATTTTAATTATATTTAAGTTAGGGGGTGTTAGGGTTAGACTTAGGTTTAGGGGTTTAGGGGTAGGCGATGTCAGGGGCGGCAGATTAGGGATTAATAAGTGTAAGATTAGGGGTGTTTAGACTCAGGATTTATGTTAGGGTGTTAGGTGTAAACATAACTTTTGTTTCCCCATAGGAATCAATGGGGCTGCGTTACAGAGCTTTACGCTGCTTTTTTGCAGGTGTTAGACTTTTACTCAGCCGGCTCTCCCCATTGATGACTATGGGGAAATCGTGCACGAGCACGTAAAACCAGCTCATCACTGCCTTAAGCAGCGCTGGTATTGGAGTGTGGTATGGAGCACAAATTTTTTCTACGCTCACTTCTTGCCTGTTAATGCTGGGTTTATGAAAACCTGTAATACCAGCGCTGTAAGGAAGTGAGCAGTGACAATAACGTGCAAGGTAGCACCTCACCCCTCTTACAGCAAAATTCGTAATCTAGCCGAAAGATAGCAGCATCTTTATTTTTTAATAAAATAACTGCACTGGATAGTATTTTTGGGCTAAAGTTGATGGGAGTGGGAGTGATATATATATATATATATATATATATATACAGGGAGTGCAGAATTATTAGGCAAATGAGTATTTTGACCACATCATCCTCTTTATGCATGTTGTCTTACTCCAAGCTGTATAGGCTCGAAAGCCTACTACCAATTAAGCATATTAGGTGATGTGCGTCTCTGTAATGAGAAGGGGTGTGGTCTAATGACATCAACACCCTATATCAGGTGTGCATAATTATTAGGCAACTTCCTTTCCTTTGGCAAAATGGGTCAAAAGAAGGACTTGACAGGCTCAGAAAAGTCAAAAATAGTGAGATATCTTGCAGAGGGATGCAGCACTCTTAAAATTGCAAAGCTTCTGAAGCGTGATCATCGAGCAATCAAGCGTTTCATTAAAAATAGTCAACAGGGTCGCAAGAAGCGTGTGGAAAAACCAAGGCGCAAAATAACTGCCCATGAACTGAGAAAAGTCAAGCGTGCAGCTGCCAAGATGCCACTTGCCACCAGTTTGGCCATATTTCAGAGCTGCAACATCACTGGAGTGCCCAAAAGCACAAGGTGTGCAATACTCAGAGACATGGCCAAGGTAAGAAAGGCTGAAAGACGACCACCACTGAACAAGACACACAAGCTGAAACGTCAAGACTGGGCCAAGAAATATCTCAAGACTGGTTTTTCTAAGGTTTTATGGACTGATGAAATGAGAGTGAGTCTTGATGGGCCAGATGGATGGGCCCGTGGCTGGATTGGTAAAGGGCAGAGAGCTCCAGTCCGACTCAGACGCCAGCAAGGTGGAGGTGGAGTACTGGTTTGGGCTGGTATCATCAAAGATGAGCTTGTGGGGCCTTTTCGGGTTGAGGATGGAGTCAAGCTCAACTCCCAGTCCTACTGCCAGTTTCTGGAAGACACCTTCTTCAAGCAGTGGTACAGGAAGAAGTCTGCATCCTTCAAGAAAAACATGATTTTCATGCAGGACAATGCTCCATCACACGCGTCCAAGTACTCCACAGCGTGGCTGGCAAGAAAGGGTATAAAATAAGAAAATCTAATGACATAGCCTCCTTGTTCACCTGATCTGAACCCCATTGAGAACCTGTGGTCCATCATCAAATGTGAGATTTATAAGGAGGGAAAACAGTACACCTCTCTGAACAGTGTCTGGGAGGCTGTGGTTGCTGCTGCACGCAATGTTGATGGTGAACAGATCAAAACACTGACAGAATCCATGGATGGCAGGCTTTTGAGTGTCCGTGCAAAGAAAGGTGGCTATATTGGTCACTGATTTGTTTTTGTTTTGTTTTTGAATGTCAGAAATGTATATTTGTGAATGTTGAGATGTTATATTGGTTTCACTGGTAAAAATAAATAATTGAAATGGGTATATATTTGTTTTTTGTTAAGTTGCCTTATAATTATGCACAGTAATAGTCACCTGCACACACAGATATCCCCCTAAAATAGCTATAACTAAAAACAAACTAAAAACTACTTCCAAAACTATTCAGCTTTGATATTAATGAGTTTTTTGGGTTCATTGAGAACATGGTTGTTGTTCAATAATAAAATTAATCCTCAAAAATACAACTTGCCTAATAATTCTGCACTCCCTGTATATATATATATATATATATATATATATATATATATATATATATATATATACTGTATATATATATATGCAATATAGCCATTTTCATTCAAATACCTTGTCATATACCACATACCTTTTAACCCTTATAAAACATTTTAATTAATATTTATATAAATATTTTTTAGCAGATATTGTATATTGAGTGTAACACTTGACTGCACTAACTTGTGTGTACATAATGTAAATAATTTAAGTTAGAAACCCAAAGTATGTGAAATGTTAACTTTACATATATATATATATATATATATATATATATATATATATATATATATATATATATATATATATATATACACTGTTTATATATGTTCATACATGTGTATATATATATGTTTATATGCGTGTGTGTGTATGTATGTATATACATATATTCATATATAAATACATAAGTAGTTTTCAGAATGTATTTTTGAAGGTTTACAAAGCTTGATATCAGTATACAGGTAATAAGCTATGACTGTATGTCAATGCTTAGAGACCCCACAGGTAGGGAATGTGCTTATTATGACAAGTATATGACATATCAAGTAACTTGATCATTTCAGTTACCAAAAAAATGTTCCCTGCAAGATAAAAGATAAAACAATATTGTTAGAGAAAATCCCAATGCAATGAATATTTAGCCAACAGCAAAGAATATGATTCTAACAATAAAATTATATTAGCTTAAAAAAGAAACAAAAAACTTTACAAATGCTTGCTACTCTGACACTCATTATGATGCAAGAAAAATAAGCTAATATTTTAAAATCACAATTGGGATTTGCTGTGTTGCTGCAATGTCACTAGGGTCTTCTTTGATGTTGTCTATGACTATGCAGTAGACCCTGATTTCCTGCAGGTTAAACATATTATGAATTAATTTACATATAATAAAAACATACTAATTTTGTCCATATGGCAATGTAGGATGGCAAAATACTAAAAAAATATTATAAATAAATGTGTTCAAGATAATGTTTTTTTTAGTAAAAAATCTATTTCAAATGGCATTTTGAACAGTAAACTTTTTGTTTACCTCACATCTGTTTTATATCAACAATAGCAAAAAAAGTTTTAAGTTTATCATTAGACCAGGAATTTAAATGTATGTTTTATCTTAATATTCTTCTCATTTATAACTTCCAACTTTAAATTTTTACTACACAGAAATTCAGCTTATTAACTTAAAAACAAAAATCTCAAAAACTTTCTGTATCTTCTATTTTATATTTTTTTTTTTTTCACATGATGGTACATAACAAAGGTATATATATATATATATATATATATATATATATATATATATATATATATATATATATATATATATGAACATATGAACTAGCACTTTCTAGCTGTAAAAAAAAAACTTTAAAAATACACTGAGATAAGAGGCGGCCTTTAATGGTTTAGAAATTAGCATATGAGCCTACCTAGGTTTATCTTTAAACAAAAAATACCAAGAGAACAATGCAAATTTGATGAAAAAATAAATTTGAAAAGCTGCTCCAGCCTACAGAGAAAATTTGATGCATGGTAAAATAAATTCACACATTATAATAAAAATAAAATACATTTAAAAAAATGTATTACAGAGGCCATAGGGTAATAATACACAAAACGAACCAGTTCAACTTAATTAATTGTTTAGGTAGTGTTGTAGGTTTTAAGATAAACAAAAGATGGATATAAATTATCACATGCCACAGATATACATGAAACATTATCTCTGTTATGTTTAACATTTCTGGTTGATTCTTAGATTTTGATTAAATACAAAATGCAAAATCTATATCAAATATACATATATCACATTACTTTGGTCAATTTGTCATATGTTAAGCATACATGTTTGACAAAAAGGTAAATCATTTAGATAAATGACAACCTCTAATCTTTGCTGCTAGGCAACTAACTGATAAATGCATAGACAGATAAGAATGGTTTGATTGTAAATGGTGGAAATATGTGTTATGTACAAATTTAACATTCCAATGCAATTATTGTTTGAGAAATCTACAAGCATCATGGGAATTTAATTCTTAACCAAGTAACATTTTCTTAAATAGTCCATGTTATCCAGCCTAGAAAGGTTGTATTCCCTTAAGCCATATTAACATTGAGATTTACCATTGTTAAATTTATTTTTATATTGGATATTTACCAATAACAGATAGTTACTTAGCAATATTTTTGTATTCAATAAATAGAAATATTTAATGGAAAATAAAGGTTATACTAATACAGAGATTGAAATCGTGTATGCAGGACATTTCTTTATTTATTTTTAAATGTGAAATACAAAATAAAACACACAACAGATATTTATTTAGGTATTTGTGAATAAAAAGTGAATTAATCACTAAACTAAAAATTAACAGCAATATTAATAGCGCAAAATAAAAGCTGCTTTGAATTGAAAAGTATTCATTTATATTTTTGTCCATATAATTGATGCACTGATATTTAAAATGGTTTACATTTATGATTAAGATTTATGTTTTAGGCTAGGAATACGTTTTTGCTAAAAGCTAATATTTGGTTTATGTTTACGGCTAAGATTAGGTTCATGTAGGTTAGCGCTATGGTTTGGGTTATGGCTAGTGTTTGGGTAAGTTTAGGGTTAGAGTAGGTCTATGTTTAGGGATAGAGATAGGTTTATAGATAAGGTTAGGTTTGTAGTTTAGGGCTAGGATTAATTTAAGAGTTTGTATAAGGGTTAGGGCTAGGTTTATGTTTAGGGCTAGGATTCACATTCTGTTTAGGGCTGGGCCCATACTTAGGGCTGGGATTAGGTTTAACCCCTTCAGCCAAAAAGATATATATATATATATATATGTCATGCGGTACTTTGGCTATCGTACCGCACAACTTATATATATATGTCGGAGCTGCAGGAGGCTCGAGCAGTCTCGGTTGTTAAGTTACAGCCGAGAGCTGGCGTTCTTGAGCTCCAGGCATCTGCCCGCATATGTAACTGGAGCACGATCAGTGCTCCACTTCCATATGAAGGCAGATACCAGATTGTTACAGACGGTGACACTGTGTGTCTCACTGTCTATAACGATCATCTGCTGGTGCTGGTGGGAGGTGTGGGAGGGAATCCAGGAGACAGGTGGGTGGCCCAGCAGTGGAGGGGGGAGTGGGAGGACCCTACGCTACAGAAAAATAAAGGGACAGAGAGGGATGTGAAACTACACTACAGAAAAAGGGTAGGGTGGGGGGGTGAGGATTTTCCCTAACTAGTGATTGTCGGAGTGGGGGACCAGAAAAAAAAATTAGAATACTTTAAAAATATATTTTAAAAAATAGTTTATACTGTAGGTACTGGCAGACAGCTGACAGTACCTAAGATGGCAGACACAGGGGGGAAGGTTAGAGAGTTGTTTGGGAGGAATAAAGAAGGTTGGAGGGTAAGGAGGGAACCTACGCTGTAGAAAATATTAAAAGAAAAAATATATATATTTAATTTTAAAAAAATACCTTAACTTTTCATACTGGCAGACTGTCTGCCAGTACCTAAGATGGTGGTGATCAGTGGGGGTGAGGGTGGGAAGAGAGCTGTTTTGGAGGGATCAGGGGGTGGGAAGTATCAGGTGGATGGGTAATCTCTACACTAAAGCTAAAATTAACTTTACAAGCTACCTGATTAACCCCTTCACTGCTGGGAATAATAGAAGTGTGGTGTGTAGCTTCAATTAACAGCCTTCTAATTACCAAAAAGCAATGGCAAAGCCATATATGACTGCTATTTCTGAATAAAGTGGATCCCAGAGAAGTAAATAATTTTATTGAGAAACCCAAAGTTTGTGAAAAAAATTTAATTTGATCGCATTTGGTGGTGAAATAGTGGCATGAAATATAAGAAAATGGGCCTAGATCAATACTTTTGGTTGTCTACTTAAAAAATATGTATAGTTTTCACAGGTAAATAAAAAAAAACAAGGCTCTATTTCTGTTTAAATGGAGCAAAAATGTTAAAAGTTCTCTGGTATTTTAGGCAAGTTCTTCTCTGAAAGTTACGGTAGTGAAGGGGTTAAGGTCCATTTTGGTTTATAATTATAAGTCTCAGATTATGTTTAGAGCTAATGTTAGGTTTATGTTTAGGGTTAGGGTAAGGTTTATCATTATGCTTAGGTTTTGGTTTCTATCTAGGATTTGAATCATATTTATGGATAGGGTTCATTTTCTGTTTTGGGCTGGAATTGTTTATGTTTAGGGCTAAAGTTACATTTATGTTTATGGCTGGGGTTTGGTTTATGTTAGGGCTAGGGCTTGTGTTATAATTAGGGCTAGAGTTAGGGCTAGCTTTATGGTTAGGTGTAGACAAGGGGTTAGATTAGGGTTTAGACTAAAGTTCTGGTTATTGTTAGAACTATGGTTAAATGAGGATTAAGGCTAGGGCTATGATTACAGTTGGAGATAGGATTAACCTCTTGAATGTCAGAATTGCCTGCAAAGCAGTAACTATATTAGGTTGACTGAGGTTGCAGTTCTGGAAATACCTTCTCTGGGACATTGTGGCAGTTGCAATAACATAGTGCTGGTGATTTTAAGGCAGTGAGCTATATGCAACCTCTCAAACATTCCGGAAAATAATATTAACATTTATATTATACAACACACAATTATATGACATATCAAAGTACAATGTTGAAAATTCCCTTGAAATTCCCTATATATATATAATAAACAATAAACACATTGCATAATAAAAAAGACCAATAAAAGGGACATTAAAACCTAAAATATTTATTTTATAATTCAGATAGAGCATACCATTTGAAACAACTTTCCAATTTACTTCTATTATCAAATGTGTTTCATTCTCTTTTATCCTTTGTTGAATCAGTAGAAATGCACTACTGGAAGCTAGCTGAACACATCCGTGGAAGCCACCAATCAGCAGATAGCTCCCAGTAGCTCACTGCTGCTCATGAGTCTATGTAGGTATGCTTTTCAACAAAGGATAACAAGTGAACAAAGTAAAGTAGCTTATAGAAGTAAACTGGAAAGTTGCTTACAATTGCATGCTCTATCTGAATCATAAAATTCTGTTTTATGTACATTCTTAATATTCTGCTGAGCTTTTTGTATACCCAATGTGTCACCTGTTCTGTATATATTTATTTCATGTATTTCATCCTTTTAAAAAGATATAATGGCACACATGAATATAAAAAATAAATCCAACGCAGGCTGTCAGACTAGTCTGATGCGTTTCGGCTGCTAACAGCCTTAATCATAGACTTAACTACTACATGTTCCTGTGGAGCTTAAATACGCTCCCTCACAATCTCATTGGTAAAAAATCATCCTGTGTTAAAGAGCCAGAATTTAAAGAGACAAAGCACCCATACCAGATCATTTACACAACCCTGGAGTGAACTTTTTTACAATTGTGTGTTAATAAATGGATGTATATACCTATGTAGGTTTAAACAAAATCAAGATATATATATATATTTGTTACGGTACCAACTGTGTACCAAGGGTTAACCCCAGATGAACAATGTCCTGCATAGACAATCAGCAATTCACAACCCAGCCAGTTTCAGGTTTAAACAGAATATCTGCTTTATTTGAAGGCAGCACACAGATTTATACACCCTGGCTTCAGGTTACAAAGGGCATTGGTTTAACAGTAAGGCAAACATATGAACAATGCATCAAACAATTGTCTATTCACAGGTAAAACAGATTAACATATTAAGTTAATTAACTAGGGAAGAACGTTTACTCAGACAATCTGATGTTGAGCAGTCTAGTTAACATAATCACACAATGACACAATCAGTTTACCCAGACAGACTCCTGAGACACAATCAGATCTTAAACATACATAGAATACATCTTATTACAGAATATAGGAACAGTTCTTATTAGCTATAAAGTCTTTTATGCCCACTTTGCTTATAGAGTCACAATTGCTCCCACAAGGGGCACTCACACCCTGTACCCATCCTGTATTTATGGATACAGGGTGACATAGACATAAGACAGAGGTATGAAAGTACATGGGGTGTCCAGCATATAAAATTCCATATTTCCATGCAGTCTCTGGGTATCCTTAAGCCCATGTACCTCCAGCCCAAAGAATGTTCCATAACAGGCCCTCCAATGTACAGTGGCGAGATTGGTTTTGTCACAATATTATTTGTTGATTTTAAAAGGTACACCTATATACAAGCTGCCCAATTCAAATTAGTATATGAGCTTCTCTGCTCCTGTTTCACTTATTTTAAGGGGACAGGTATATCTCTTATTCTGTGTTTTCAGTTAACATAAATATTATTGTATATATATATATATATATATATATATATATATATATATATATATATATATATATATATATATATATATATATATATATATATATATATGCAGGTTTCCACGCTTTTAACCAGCTTACCCATCTGAAATGTTGGGGCAACTATTACTACCACTATCTATTGTCAAGCTAATATTGTGGACAGATTCAAAATCATAACTCATACTGGTTTTGAACCATTGTGTATACCCTATTTTGCCTTATATCTTATAACCTGTAAAATAATATGCTATTGAGTTACCTAGCTGCAAATAGATTTGTGAACTTCTCTATTCCTCCCTTATTATTTATCTTAGTAGATGATCATATCTTGCGACTAACAGTTATTGTCTACATGGTGTAAATATTATTACCACATGTTCCCTGATCATCAAAATCAGCTAGGGTACTATTCCTACCATTTACTACTTGAAATCCAATTAAGTTTTAATAAATAGTGTGTGTGTACATGTATTCTCCAAATTTGGGATACATCAGACCTATTATCAAAGATTTTAAATGTGACCAATACTACATAGTCCCCAATTTAGGTATTTGAAATCCTTTTAAGCTTTGAACGTTATAGCGTTTAAACTAGAGGTGAATGTGTATATGTATTCTTCCATTTTGGGATACATCAAACCTATTGCCAAAAATTGATCAAATCTCCATCAATATTCATGCCTTCTGGTCTACGTCTCTTTAATGTGAAAATCCGAAAGGCTTCTTTTTAAAAAAGATCTTGTACACGATTACCACCTCTTGGTTTTCTTTTTACCACGGCTATTAGCATCCAATTAAAGGAACTCGTGTTACCTTGATGTTCAAATATAAAATGTTTAGCTGCTCCTGTAGTGGTTCTACCATTTTCAATATCGTTAAGGTGCTCCCTAATCCTTGCCCTTGTTTCTCATGAGGTACATCCTACATATTATTTCTGGCAAAAAGTGCATGTAATCAATGTATATTGTGTAATCTAATATACAATAAGTACAAAAGCTACAATTATACACTTTTTGAGTGTTTGTAGATTGGAACACCTTACTGATTGTTGTGTAATCACAAGCTGTAAAATTTCTAGTACTGCATCTATAATGCCCTTTACATGTAATCGCTTTTTTAGGTTTTCTTAGGGCACTTGGTGAAATCATATTCCCTATCGTCATATTTCTGTTGGACACAAAGCGGCACCCTTTGACTACTACCTTTTTTAAGCGAGCATCTGCTTTCAAAATTGGTAGATTTCTTCTAATTATCTCACAAATTTCATTATACTGATTATTGTATGTGGTTACAAAAGTAATCTCATGTTCAGGTCTACTTTTTACTGCTCCATTTTTTTGTTCTCTTTTTTTGAGTTAAGTAGATTTTCTCTGGGTATGGCCATAACTTCCTTATGTACCCTCATAATTGGTTCCTCTGGGAAACCTTGAATTCTCAATTTATTCAGTAAAGCCCTGCTCTCTGCTCTGAATGTATCACCCTCCGAACAATTTTGCATCACTCTGATAAGCTGGCCTTTGGCCACTCCATAATGCATATGTCGTGGGTGACCACTCCACGCATGGAGCAGGGCATTACCTGAGATAGTTTTGGTATATAAAGATGTCCTAACCTCACATGTAGATAAGTCTCCTACCAATGTTACATCCAGATAGTCCACTCTTAATTTATCAAACACCAAGGTAAATTGTAACCCTACTCTATTCTGATTTAAGTAGGTGACAAATTGTTCACTTTCTGACTGTGAGCCGATCCATACAAACAACAAGTCATCAACGAAGCGCTTATATCCCATAATGCTTTTGCCAAAAGGGTTTCTATCTGCATAGACTTGGAACAATTCCCACCAACCCATGAACAGGTTGGCGTAGGCTGGGGCAAACTTTGCCCCTATGGCTGTCCCACGCCTCTGCAGTTAGAAAGAGCCATCAAACTCAAAATAGTTATGTCAGCAGGAGTCATACGGTTTTCAAAATATAGTTTTGCAAAGCAATATCATAATCACTGAGGAGGTTCATCATCTCTTTCAATGCCTCCAAACCCTCCTCATGTGGTATGGCCGAATACAGGCCCACCACATTGACAGCAAGCCAACCGCACTCTCCTGACCATTCCACTTGATCTATCAGGGCTAGTAAATGTTTAGTATCTCTGAGGAAGGATGGAAGTTTCCATACCAAAGGCTGTAATAGGGATTCTATCCATTGAGAGAGTTTCTCAAAGAGCGAGCCTATCACCGACACTATAGGGTGGCCTCTTACATCCATGATGGACTTGTGGACCTTTGGCAAATGATGGAATATGGGTACCACCGGATCCTCAACAAGAATATACTCAGAGGTCTGCAAGTCCATCACTCCCTGCTCCAACCCATCATCTAAATGATTTTAAGCATTTCTTGATATATTTTCGTTGGGTTAGTGTGTAGGACCTCATATACCTCCTGGTCGCTGTTGTCTTTGTGCTTCCTGTATATATGCTGTCTTGTCCATAATCACTATTGTGCCCCCCTTGTCCATGTTCTTAATCACTATTTCCTCTCTTTCTCTCAACCTTTTTAGGCCTGACCTATCTTTCTGTGTGAGATTGTCCCTATGTTTCTTTGTGTTTTGCTTTAGTTGTACCAAATCTTTCTCCACCCTCCTATGGAATGATTCTAATACATGCCCCCTGGTCTGTATGGGATAGAATATGGACCTTGGCTTAAAGCCTCCATGGGCACTTTTTATAGCCTCTTGTAGGTGACTTTCCTTCTCTAAATGATAGAGGCTAACAAAATCAACAGCGTCTCCAAACATGAAGTGATCATGTAAAACTGTACTCTCCACAGATTCCAATACTTCTTCTCTCTCAACATTTTCTTCCCCATAAAAATGTTTATTTAAGGTAAGAGTACGAACAAATCTGTTCACATCTAACAATGTTTCAAAGACATTGAAATCTGTGGAGGGGACAAAGTTCAAGCCCAATTTAAGGACTCCTAGCTCATCTTCACTTAAAGTCACTGATGACAGATTAATTAATTTCATATCTTGTATTTGTTCTGTTTCCCCCTTCTCAATGTGTACTGCTCTCTGTTCACCTGGGGTTCTTTGTGTCTTTCCCTTCCCCCTACTGCCCCTCCTCCTTGTCCTATTGCTTGGTCCTCCCGAAAAACCTGGGTCTCTGCTGGATTTACTGTCACATTTGAAATGGACTGGGTACTTAAGGCCCTAGTGTACCTATTAGCACCTCTCCCTCTACCCCCCGGCTTAAGGATACCAACTGCTGTGGATGGAATTGGGACAGGATGGGGCACATCTACTACAGATGGAACATTCGTAGAACCCTCATTAAATTCTTGTGCTCTGCTCTCCTCCTCAGAGGATGCACCACTTGATAAATAGTCTACAAAACTGCGAACATCTCCTTCATCATTTAATTCAGGATCAGTGTCAGAAAAAGTAACTTTTTTTTTCCCGGACTCAGGTGATTGATTCCTCTTATTTGTACCCCCTTCCTTTAATTTTCGCTGCTCTCTGCTCCTTCTATTCTGTCTTCTCCTTCAGAGTTCCTTTTAAACTTTCTCTATTTAAGCCTGTCAATCCCCTGTTTCATATTATCCACAGTGTTTTTGAGCAGGCTATCCAGATTTAGATAATATTCATGGTTAATAAATGTGTTTAAAATGTGTGTCCCTTATATTGTTCCTTGCCTCCTCCAATGTTTGCTCTTTATATTTGATTATAAGTCCCATCAGTCTGATTGAACACTCAGTTAGTTTGTCATTCCATTCATTAATGAAGGATTCGTCTGTTACTTGAAAAGAGGGTTTTTTTCTTAGTCTGAACCCTCTTGGTATCATATGTATATCCACATACTTCTCTTGTGACCTCTTATCCCATCAGATCTGATATTCTTTTAATAGGGCTTTCTCCATATACATAAAGACCTCTGATATATCTTTCACTTGGCTTTAAGAATTGAAAGTGTCTCTAAGTGTGGGTCTATTGCTTTCTATGTCTTCCAGGCTTTTTAATGAATAAAATTGACATGTGGCCATATTTGTATTTGCATCCATCTCTTATACAGTGATTAAGGTTATGTACATGGTGAGATGTATATGCATATATATTAATAACACCCCTAATCACATATCTAGATATCAGGTGTATAGGAAGCTCTATTATTTGAACTGCACTTAAATCAGGTATTTAAACCCTTAGTACTGTGTACTTGTTACGTAGTGGCTTATAAACATGTATTGAAAGCCTGGTTACCTGTCAGCAGTGTTGGAGTGTATAGTGATACAAAACTTGTCAAGCGGTTTTCACGCTGCAGGTCTAGGTTAACCCGCTGCCTTTTCCAGTGACCCCACACAAATAAATATATATAGAAAGGAGCCCATCTCACCTTGTTCCCTTGTCCACTTCTGCTTCTTAGCGGTCTGGCAAACTGTCCCAATCCAGATAAACTTCAGTATGATGGAAGTAAAATACTGTAGCGCTCCTCTCAACACGGAGCTGTAATCCGGCGTTGGCGTCCAACATTAAATATATTAAATAATATTTTAATAATGTATGATAAAACAGTTTCAACATAAAATATGTCTGACATTTTCTAAGTGTAATTATTAAAATGAACTAGCAAAATTAACTGGTACGTTTAAGGTATGACATTTTATTTTTCATACATAATCAAAAATACAATTTCCATCTGTTGTTTCTGCACAGGATAGTGAAATACAACTTACATACAGCAGAAAAAAATATATTACATTTTGTTTGAGGCCAATTTGTTTCTTCACTCTTTGCTAATGCATCTGTACTCCATAATCTATTAGCTTTTTAACAACAGGAGTGGGAGCTGAGATGCAGAAGCCCTGCCAAAATCCTAAGAACTTATAATAACTACAGTACTAATTCTGGATTTAATTCTCGAAAAAGAAATGTGTAACAAAAAAAATAAAAATAAAAATACATCTTTATTACTGAATTTTGAGATTCTTACATAAATCAAAATAATATCAAAGTGCTGTATTAATATATTAACCCTTTAACCACTGAACCATTTTCACCCATGTGTTGAACTGTTCTGGAGTTTTAGGATGATGCTCACATTTTATGACTATGTCATGACATGTGAGAACACAACAACAAAATCTGTGAAAAAATAATGTATAGTTTTATTAATATTTAAATAAACATGGTTGTAAAAAATAGTGTGTGTTTTTTTCTAAACTCTGTTGTAAAAAAGATAAAGGGGTTTTCCACATATTTAAATTAAACTATATTAAACTATTAATTACCTACCCTATCTATTATACTAAAATTACATTAAACTATATTAAACTATTAATTACCTACCCTATCTATTATACTAAAATAACATTAAACTATATTAAACTATTAATTAACCTACCCTAACTATTATACTAAAATTACATTAAACTATATTAAACTATTAATTAACCTACCCTAACTATTATACTAAAATTACATTAAACTATATTAAACTGTTAATTAACCTACCCTAACTATTATACTAAAATTACATTAAACTATATTAAACTCTTAATTAACCTACACTAACTATTATACTAAAATTACAATAAACTATATTAAACTGTTAATTAACCTACCCTAACTATTATACTAAAATTACAATAAACTATATTAAACTAATAATTACCCTACACTAACTGTTATACTAAAATTACATTAAACTACAAAACAAATTAAATTAACTATATTATATAGTTAAAAACCTAACCCTACTCAAATTATTTAAATCTACTATTAAAAATTACAAAGTTACAAAAACTAACAAATAAGTTACACAAAATAAAAAACAATAAGTTACAAAAAAAATAAACACTAAGTTACACAAAATAAAAAAGAAATTATCAAATATTTAAACTAATTAACCTAATCTAAGAGCCCTATGAAAATAAAAAAGCCCCCCCCAAAATAAAAAAAAACGTAGCCTACAATAAACTACCAATGGCCCTTAAAAGGGCCTTTTGCGGGGCATTGCCCCAAAGAAATCAGCTCTTTAACCGGTAAATAAAAATACAAATACCCCCCCAACAGTAAAACCCTTAAAAGGGCATTTAGCTCTTTTTCCGCCAAAAAGTCCCTAATCTAAAATTAAAACCCACCCAATAAACTCTTAAAAAACCTAACACTAACCCGAAGATCCACTTACAGTTTTTGACCCGACATCCATCCTCAACAAAGCGGCAGAAGTCCTCAGCGAAGCCGGCAGAAGTCTTCATCCAGATGGCATCTTCTATCTTCATCCATCTGGCGCGGAGCGGCTCCATCTTCAAGACATCTGGCGCAGAGCATCCTCTTCAATTGACGTCTTCTTGAACAATGAAGTTTCCTTTAAATGACGTCATCCAAGATGACGTCCCTTAGATTCCTATTGGCTGATAGAATTCTATCGGCCAATCGGAATTAAGGTTGTTGCTATCAGCCAATAGGATTGAGTTTTCAACCTATTGGCTGATCCAATCAGCCAACAGGATTGAGCTTGCATTTTATTGGCTATTCCAATTAGCCAATAGAATGCAAGCTCAATTCTATTAGCTGATTGGATCAGCCAATAGGATAAAAGCTCAATCCTATTGGCTGATTGCAACAGCCAATAGGATTTTTTCAACCTTAATTCCGATTGGCTGATAGAATTCTATCAGCCAATCTGAATCTAAGGGACGTCATCTTGGATGACGTCATTTAAAGGAAACTTCATTGTTCAAGAAGACGTTGATTGAAGAGGATGCTCCACGCCGGATGTCTTGAAGATGGAGCCGCTCCGCGCCGGATGGATGAAGATAGAAGATGTCATCTGGTTGAAGACTTCTACTGGCTTGGATGAAGACTTCGGCCCGCTTGGATGAAGACTTCTGCCGGCTTCGCTGAGGACTTCTGCCGCTTCTTTGAGGATGGATGTCGGGTCTTCAAAAACTGTAAGTGGATCTTCGGGGTTTAAGTTTAGGTTTTTTTAAGGGTTTATTGGGTGGGTTTTAATTTTAGATTAGGGACTTTGGGCGGAAAAAGAGCTAAATGTCCTTTTAAGGGCAAAGCCCATCCAAATGCCCTTTTCAAGGCAATGGGGAGCTTAGGTTTTTTATATATAATTTTATTTGGGGGATTGGTTGTGTGGTTGGTGGGTTTTACTGTTGGGGGGTATTTGTGTTTTTATTTACAGGTAAAAGAGCTGATGTCTTTGGGGCAATGCCCCGCAAAATGCCCTTTTAAGGGCCATTGGTAGTTTATTGTAGGCTAGGTTTTTTTTTGGGGGGGGGGCTTTTTTATTTTCATAGGGCTCTTAGATTAAAGTGAAAGTAAACCCTAGCATTGTATAAACACTAGGATTTACTATTGAAACAAATAAAGGGCACTTTCAAGTATAAGATACTTCATGTAGAAAGGTAATTAGTTTAAATATTTGAAAATTTATTTTTTATTTTGTGTAACTTACTGTTTGTTATTTTGTGTAACTTAGTTGTTAGTTTTTTGTAACTTTGTAATTTTTAATAGTAGATTTAAATTATTTGAGTAGGGTTAGGTTTTTAACTATATAATATAGTTAATTTAATTTGTAGTTTAATGTAATTTTAATATAACAGTTAGTGTAGGTTAATTATTAGTTTAATATAGTTTAATGTAATTTTAGTATAATAGGGTAGATTAATTAATAGTTAAATATAGTTTAATGTAAATTTAGTATAATAGTTACGGTAGGTTAATTAATAGTTTAACATATTTAATTTAAATCTAAAGGTAAGTTTAAATTTATTATAAGATAGGGATGATGTAATTTTAATGTACAGTTAGCGGGTTGTTAGGTTTAGGGGTTAATAGGTTAATTTAGTTTATGGCGATGTGGGGGGCTGGCGGTTTAGGGGTTAATAGGTTTAGTAAATGGTAGTGATGAGGGAGGCCAGGGGTTAATATATTTATTTAGTTGTGGAGGGCTCCGGGAGCAGCGGGATAGGGGCTAATAACTTTATTAGAGTTGCGGTGGGCTCCAGGAGCGTCGGGATAGGGGTTAATAACATTATGTAGGTTGTGGCAATGTCAGGGAGCGGCGGATTGAAAACCAGGTGCGCTGGGCCGGAATAGTGGTGAGCGTACCTGTTAGCAGTTTGATAACTTGCAAAAGTTGTCAGATAGTGCCGAATTTGAATTCAGAACATCTGTAATGACGTAAGCATCGATCTGTGTCGGATTGAGACCGGCGGATCGTATGTTACATCACAGATTTCAACTTTTGCCAGTCTGCAGGCTTTGATATATAAGGCGAATCAGGCTCGCCACAATTACGCTGCGGAATTCCAGCGTATTTGCGGTTGACGGCTTGATAAATAGGCCTCTATGTGTCTACTAAAATACCAATTGCATAAAACTTTTTATATAATAAAGATATAGTACTGAAAGAAACAACAAGTTAGTGTCAGAAAAGTACTCTAATATGACCACATAATCCTATGGGTAAGTTTTTTGTTGATAAGGCTTGTTCATTTTAGACAAAGGCATTCCTTTCTATATATAATTGTTTAGCCCCAGATAACTTAAAGTAGAGTATGGGAAAAAGTCAGCGTATCTAAAATAATTACATTTTCTTCTGTGATAAGTTAGAATCTGTAGACCAAACTACTAATTTACAAACCATTTCTATCAAAATTAAAGACCTAAAAGGTTTTAATTCTGATAATGGTGTAATTATAAGGTAGTATTCAATAGAAATTATAAAAAAATAGATGGAAATTCCAAGGGCCAGCCATATGGACCGTATGTCTCCATACTAAAAAGGAGTAAGAAGGACAAGTGGTTTACCTATTAAAAGCCCCAAATAGTAAATTGTCAGGATATATGTGAGTATTATTAAATAATATATATATATGTAATTATATTTATCTACACATAGATTTATGATAAGACCAAGAACTCATTTTTATTTGTGAAACTGTTTGTAAAACAACCCCCTCTCGTTCTGAAACACAGATTTCAAGAACAAGGGAATTGCTTTCAAAGGTTTCCTGCCTAAGGTGTGAAGTTAAAGTTCCTATCAGAAAACCCCCTTTTTCCTGATTACAATACATCCAAGCTAGGTACAAAGGGATAAACATTTGGTTCAATTAGATAAAGGCAATCTATTTCAATGAGATGTTCACTATATAGCTCTGTTGATTTCCTGCCCAAGATGGGTAATAAATGTATCAGACCCCTGTAAAGAACAGTCGCTAGGTCTGGAAAAAATCTCTTTGAGGCTTAAGCATATTCAAAAATTGATTACCCCTGCTGTGTTTGAATATACGAAGCTCAGACATACGTCTCAAATTGGAAAATAGCAAGAGCTGATTACTCCTACTGTGTTAGATACACAGCTGTACTGAGCCAAACAGAAACACATATTATATTGTAACTGAAATTCATTTTAAAATACAAACTTGTATAATTTTTAATACTGTATAAAAATGTATAAATATCTATATATGGATCTGGGGAATGCAATTCAGATTTGTAATAGATTAAATAACAATAGTAATAATCCCATTTTGAAATATATAACATATTTTTGTTTTTCTGTCTTCCAGACATCTAAGGGACAAAATAGGGCTAATGGATGCTGGTGCAGGGTTGCCTGCATGGGGTGACATAGTGGTTCTGCACTAGATATTTTTTTATTATTATTATTATTATTTTAAACTATATTATATCATATAAGAATACAAGAGAAAAAATATATAAAACAAAAAAAAATAATGAATAGTGACATAGAGATGACAATCAATGATTACAAGGCCAATATATTAGGCCTAAAGATCAATAAACTTCACAAAACAAAGAAAACAAACAATAAGCTATACAGCAATAGATACACCTTAAAACACACACACACAAAATGGTTCTGCACTAGATATTTTTATTTTTTTATTTTATTTTAAACTTTATTATATCATATAAGAATACAAGAGAAAGAAATATATAAAAGAAAAACAAAAACAAATAATGAATAGTGACATAGAGATGACAATCAATGATTACAAGGCCAATATAATAGGCCTAAAGATCAATAAACTTCAAAAAACAAAGAAAACAAACAATAAGCTATACAGCAATAGATAAGCCTCAAAACACACACATAAAAAAAAAAGAAAGAAAACCCCAGGGGGGGAAATCCCAATTGCTCCCCCCTCTCTCTTCCTCCCTCTCTCCATTATTTCAATTGGGTGTTAGTAATTTGTTCTATTCGATTTATAAAGATTGTTCCTTGGTAAAAGATAAAGTCCTTCCAGACCTTCCCAAAGGAATTGTCTTTTTTCCTCTCTGATCTATAATCATAGGCCGCTGTTATTGCAGAATGAATCAATAATTTATTTTCCTCATTAATAGAGGGGACTCTAGTACTGATCCAGTTACTAAACAGTAATTTCCTAAGAGTTATTATAGCTGTTAAAATAAAGTTGCTTTTATCCCCCATGAATCTGGAGTAAACAATAGAATAATAGATTCCATTGATAACATTACTTTAGTTTGTGTTACATGGGAGGGAAAATATGCAGTTCTTAACCAAATTTGTTTCACTTTTGGGCAGTCCCATAGTAGATGACCTAAATCTGGGTCGCCTCAAAACATTTAGGACATTCATTTTTAACTTTCTTATTCCACTTAGCTACTCTTCGTGGAGTAAGGTAGTCCATGTTCACTAACCTAAATTGAGATTCCCTTAAATATGATGAAGGGCATGGTGATTGAGTTTTTTAAGACTTCTAAGAAGGTGGCTATGAAGATTGGGCAAATCCAAAGTATTTGCCCAATAAGAAGTCAGTTCTCTTGACCGTTTTCATACCTCTGATGCCCTTAGGATCTTATAAATAGATGATAAGGACCATTTTCCCAGATTAATAATATCCAATAGAGGGTGGTCTAACGATAATTGGGAAGAATTTCTTGCTAGTTTGCAAATATAACTTTTTAGTTGAAGAAAATAAAATTTATGTTTTGTTTGAACTGTCGCAAATTTATCTTGAAAATTGTAACTCAAAACTATACAATTTCTTAGAATCTGGGTATTAGAGATCCTTGATAATTAGGGATTTAGTTGGTAACCATTTATTGCACATGTTAACTGTATTTCCCAGAGGAAAATAACAGTCCCCTTGTACTGACAGCCACTTAGATATTTATGTAACTTTAGATAAATCTCTCAGGATATTCTAAGTATAATGTATAGGAAGTCTATATAAATGTTTTCTATTTTTAACATATACTAGTGTTTGGTCTCAAATTGTACATTTTCATTTGTAGTAAATTGGATATATATGCTGACCAGAGAAGTTTATTAATACAAGAAATTAAAGTATATTTAATGAACACTCTGAGATGAGGTTTTGGACTGTTAGCAATGTTGATGGTGAGACTGTTTTTTTTCTTTGTTTGCTGCCCCCTAGGGGATTAAAAATGGTATGATAGCCAAATGGATTGACTACTAGAACTGCAAATCTAAATGAACCATTGATAGGGAGAAGCTCAGAGGGCCAATGGAAAGACAACTTCATTAAGGGCCTATCAAAATTATCACCAATGATTAGAATAAGAAAAGGGTGAAATTATAAAAAAATAGATGGAAATTGCAAGGGCCAGCCATATGGACCGTATGTCTCCATACTAAAAAGGAGAAAGAAGGACAAGTGGTTTACCTATTAAAAGCCCCAAATAGTAAATTGTCAGGATATATGTGAGTATTATTAAATAATATATATATATGTAATTATATTTATCTACACATAGATTTATGATAAGACCAAGAACTCATTTTTATTTGTGAAACTGTTTGTAAAACAACCCCCTCTCGTTCTGAAACACAGATTTCAAGAACAAGGGAATTGCTTTCAAAGGTTTCCTGCCTAAGGTGTGAAGTTAAAGTTCCTATCAGAAAACCCCCTTTTTCCTGATTACAATACATCCAAGCTAAGTACAAAGGGATAAACATTTGGTTCAATTAGATAAAGGCAATCTATTTCAATGAGATGTTCACTATATAGCTCTGTTGATTTCCTGCCCAAGATGGGTAATAAATGTATCAGACCCCTGTAAAGAACAGTCGCTAGGTCTGGAAAAAATCTCTTTGAGGCTTAAGCATATTCAAAAATTGATTACCCCTGCTGTGTTTGAATATACGAAGCTCAGACATACGTCTCAAATTGGAAAATAGCAAGAGCTGATTACTCCTACTGTGTTAGATACATAGCTGTACTGAGCCAAACAGAAACACATATTATATTGTAACTGAAATTCATTTTAAAATACAAACTTGTATAATTTTTAATACTGTATAAAAATGTATAAATATCTATATATGGATCTGGGGAATGCAATTCAGATTTGTAATAGATTAAATAACAATAGTAATAATCCCATTTTGAAATATATAACATATTTTTATTTTTCTGTCTTCCAGACATCTAAGGGACAAAATAGGGCTAATGGATGCTGGTGCAGGGTTGCCTGCATGGGGTGACATAGTGGTTCTGCACTAGATATTTTTTTATTATTATTATTATTATTTTAAACTATATTATATCATATAAGAATACAAGAGAAAAAATATATAAAACAAAAACAAATAATGAATAGTGACATAGAGATGACAATCAATGATTACAAGGCCAATATATTAGGCCTAAAGATCAATAAACTTCACAAAACAAAGAAAACAAACAATAAGCTATACAGCAATAGATACGCCTTAAAACACACACACACACAAAATGGTTCTGCACTAGATATTTTTATTTTTTTATTTTATTTTAAACTTTATTATATCATATAAGAATACAAGAGAAAGAAATATATAAAAGAAAAACAAAAACAAATAATGAATAGTGACATAGAGATGACAATCAATGATTACAAGGCCAATATAATAGGCCTAAAGATCAATAAACTTCAAAAAACAAAGAAAACAAACAATAAGCTATACAGCAATAGATAAGCCTCAAAACACACACATAAAAAAAAAAAAAAAGAAAACCCCAGGGGGGGAAATCCCAATTGCTCCCCCCCCTCTCTTCCTCCCTCTCTCCATTATTTCAATTGGGTGTTAGTAATTTGTTCTATTCGATTTATAAAGATTGTTCCTTGGTAAAAGATAAAGTCCTTCCAGACCTTCCCAAAGGAATTGTCTTTTTTCCTCTCTGATCTATAATCATAGGCCGCTGTTATTGCAGAATGAATCAATAATTTATTTTCCTCATTAATAGAGGGGACTCTAGTACTGATCCAGTTACTAAACAGTAATTTCCTAAGAGTTATTATAGCTGTTAAAATAAAGTTGCTTTTATCCCCCATGAATCTGGAGTAAACAATAGAATAATAGATTCCATTGATAACATTACTTTAGTTTGTGTTACATGGGAGGGAAAATATGCAGTTCTTAACCAAATTTGTTTCACTTTTGGGCAGTCCCATAGGAGATGACCTAAATCTGGGTCGCCTCAAAACATTTAGGACATTCATTTTTAACTTTCTTATTCCACTTAGCTACTCTTCGTGGAGTAAGGTAGTCCATGTTCACTAACCTAAATTGAGATTCCCTTAAATATGATGAAGGGCATGGTGATTGAGTTTTTTAAGACTTCTAAGAAGGTGGCTATGAAGATCGGGCAAATTCAAAGTATTTGCCCAATAAGAAGTCAGTTCTCTTGACCGTTTTCATACCTCTGATGCCCTTAGGATCTTATAAATAGATGATAAGGACAATTTTCCCAGATTAATAATATCCAATAGAGGGTGGTCTAACGATAATTGGGAAGAATTTCTTGCTAGTTTGCAAATATAACTTTTTAGTTGAAGAAAATAAAATTTATGTTTTGTTTGAACTGTCGCAAATTTATCTTGAAAATTGTAACTCAAAACTATACAATTTCTTAGAATCTGGGTATTAGAGATCCTTGATAATTAGGGATTTAGTTGGTAACCATTTATTGCACATGTTAACTGTATTTCCCAGAGGAAAATAACAGTCCCCTTGTACTGACAGCCACTTAGATATTTATGTAACTTTAGATAAATCTCTCAGGATATTCTAAGTATAATGTATAGGAAGTCTATATAAATGTTTTCTATTTTTAACATATACTAGTGTTTGGTCTCAAATTGTACATTTTCATTTGTAGTAAATTGGATATATATGCTGACCAGAGAAGTTTATTAATACAAGAAATTAAAGTATATTTAATGAACACTCTGAGATGAGGTTTTGGACTGTTAGCAATGTTGATGGTGAGACTGTTTTTTTTCTTTGTTTGCTGCCCCCTAGGGGATTAAAAATGGTATGATAGCCAAATGGATTGACTACTAGAACTGCAAATCTAAATGAACCATTGATAGGGAGAAGCTCAGAGGGCCAATGGAAAGACAACTTCATTAAGGGCCTATCAAAATTATCACCAATGATTAGAATAAGAAAAGGGTGGGGTATATCACATGATATAACCTCATGCAAGTAGAGAGAGAAAAAAGTATTTTTGTCTGCTAACTTTTCACTGAAAACTTTGCTGTCATTTTTGGGACACAGTCACTATAAGCAAAACCTGGGACTAACTTCTTGATCAATATTGCAATATGTTTCTTCATATGAGGTGACCTGAATCTACTTGGAAAAGCTGGAACATTTAATTTGGTTCATGTGATGATGTATGACTGTTCTATATTTTTAATATTTTAAACAAAGATATTCTAAGACTATAGTCAGATTACAGCCATCTAGATATATTTTAGGATTTACCTTATTGTAGATCAATAAGAATTTATTTAAGCTCAAATAAATTGGCATATAAATTGGCTGTTTGCATTAATAATATATATAACTTTTGGTGTTTTAATTAGAGTTATAAAGAATCATTTGTGGGCTAAGTAGCTTAATTATATTTGTCTGGAAGTTAACACTCCATACTTGTATCTCATTGTGGTATTTTAATGCAACTCTGATTTGGGAGATTATTGTGAATAAGGTAATTTGTAAAGGTATATTTTTATGATCTTTGTATAGAATATTGTAACAGTTTAAGCTTGTATAGTTTGATTCATAATCTGGTTTCTATAAATATATTTCAATGTGTTTATAACTTTAACTTATCATAAAGAATTTAGGAATAAATATTGATTTTAATTGTTTTGTATATGCATTTTAATTGGGGGTTAATTTAAAGAATAATTATTAAATAAATTGTATTATAACCCTAGTATATACTGACAAAATAAAATATGCACAATAAAAGTTATGACAGACATGCAACACTATGCAAAGTATAACAAGCATATTTCATCCATCAAGCATAGGAGTTTGGCTATGCTACAGGTGTTATCATTATGTGGGTTCACAACTGACAGCAGTTACTTAGATCCCATCAACTAAATATTTATCTCTAGAGATCATGGGTTATTACAGTGAATAATATTTAGGAGCTCCAGAATAGTTGCCATGCAGCAAAAAACAATACTAGTAAGATAATAAAGAAGTTGTAATATTTTTTTCGATAGGTACAAGAAAAGTTATTATAAATAATTGTCAAATCTATACTAGGTATCTCCACAGTTGTTGATAAATTGTTTTTGTTTTGTACAATTATAGAACTAGAGGAAGTATCAGAGGCAAGTTTGTTATTTTAAGTTAAGCTAGTAAATTGAATGGAATAGGAGATGTGTGACACATTGTATGTCTATGTTGTGGCTGTCAAGGTAACCAGGCTTCCACATACATGTCAGGGTTTCTCCCTGACTTTTATTGTTAGTTGCTGCCATATTAGACTCACCTGTCTTCTCCAGTTGCTTGTAGCAGAGTGTGTAATGCTGCTCACTACTCCACGCTCCTCTTATGACGGTGAGCATCACCAGAGAGAGACAAGTTGCAATCCCAGAATGATAATGTTATCATTCCCTATTAAAGTGCCTCAGTTCAGTCTACCTTTGCCCTCAGACTTCTCTGTGAGTTCCTGGCTTGTTTGACATCCCTTCTGGTTCCTGATCCCTGGCTTGTCCCTGACTCTGCTGATCTTTGTGTTCTGACTACTCGCTTTGGTTCCTGATCCGGCTCGTCTCACTACCCACACTAGCTTTGACTCCTGGCTTGTCATTTGGATTCTTTATTATTTTTTGATAATCTTTAATAAAGGTGTGATTATTTTAGCATTTCACGCCTCTGTCTGATTCCTGGTACCCTGACAATATGCCAGATAGTTTTCTGAGGCCACCACTGTCACTCAAACCTCAAGTTTTTAAAACATTGTGAACTTCTAAATAATAGTGCAGCACGTATCCCCTCTAAATTTTCTTTTGTATAATGACCTCAGCAGTGGATGGAAATTATCATCTTTTTTATATGATATGTATTTACTAATAGAGCCTGGTCATTGAATCAAGAGGAGAGTTCCATGATAATGGTTGCTGCTTTGATTATTCCAGTAATAATAAGTAAACTAGTTTAGATAGGGCAGAAGGGAAATAACATCCCTTGTTTGTCATTAGTTTTTTTAGGTCTTAGGGATTTTATGAGCACAATGAATTTGAGGTTGATCCCTCGATCTCTTGAAATTTATCTTAAATATATGAAACAAGCTCAGCAGTAAGGACTCTTTCAGAGATGCCCTTGATTATGACATTATTCATTTTGGAACAATCCTATAGACCTAGACTGAAGTTATTTGAGCCAGAAAACTTTTAGAGGCAAGCTAACAGGCCACTATGGTATGAGGCAAGAAAGTCCTGTTACCTGCATGTTTGCCTTCAGGTGCAAGAACTCTCCTCAATTCTGCAATGAAGCCTTTGTATTCTTGATACAATGTGAATCAAGTAGCTTGTTAAGGGGACAGTAAACACCTTGTAATTATTACAAGACATTTCTGTTGATTTTCTACAAAATAAAATACCAGACAAGTCTGTTTTTTCAATAGCCAAACTTCACACACCATTTGCCTTATTTAGAGGAGCAAATACAGGCTTAAAGGGACAGTATACACTCATTTTCATATAACTGCATCTAATAGACACTACTATAAAGAATAAGATGCACAGATACTGATATAAAAATCCAGTATAAAATGGTTTAAAAACTTACTTAGAAGCTTTCAGTTTAGCTCTGTTGAAAAGGCAGTTGGAAAGCCCACTGCAAGTGGGAAGTAAGACACTCCCCCCTCCCCCTTCTTTTGCATATGAAAATACCCTTTACACAAACAGGAGCAAGCTGGAGAAGGTAGCTGACGGTATTCAAATAAAACTTTGGGGCTTGGTTAGGAGTCTGAAAATCAGAGCAATGTTCTTTAAAAATAAGCAAAGTTATACATTTTTTTTTTTTTCAAAAAAACTTTATGGGCTTTATAAATAGATCATCTACAAAACATTTATGCAAAGAAAAAATGAGTGTATAATGGCCCTTTAAGTCTGCAGGCAACAAAGCTAGCTATGGTCATGTTTTTCAGTTGTCATCAGTTAAAGCCTATCAGGGAAATATATAGAAGGGTTAGCATTGAGAAGTCAGCATTTTAAGTTCTGAGAATCTAAAAATCTACATTTTATATAGCTAAATTACATGAAAAGGGAGGGGGTCAAACATCACAAAGTATTTGCTGTCCCTTTAAATTAGTTTATGACAGCAGGAAAAACATGTACTGGTGAGGCTATAGTGGTTGCAAACATCTTTCAGCCATAAAAATAGCTATTTGTTCTGAGAGGGTTAAATAGGTCATGGTGTTTTATGCAATTCTTGCTTGAGTAGGTCATTTAGTAGAGTAATATATAAAGCACAAAAGGGGCGCCACATAACATAATTCTGTACCACTTTAGAGAGATATGGAAACACCCAAAAAGGGACCACTTACAATTTTATTGGCACCAAATTAAATTGGTGCAAGGACAGCAGACTGGTACTCGCAGCCCAGCTGACGGTATGCTTCGCTCCACCTCTTTGTAGAGGATCCGCCAGGGAGAACTAAGTAATAGAACTCTAGGGAATACCTGCCAATTGGCTGAATATCTCCAGTCAAATAGAGAATCCCGAAGGAATGCAAGTAACAGCTTGAATAAAACAATAGCTTTATTTGTTTTATTCTGACACACTTTTTTCTGTCTATTCTGACCGTTTCGTCAGGCATATGGATTATAAGGCATATGGTTCTAAGCAAACAGGGATACTTGCCTAATGTGCTAATTGGCTATACAATAATTTTTGTGGTTCTTAATGAAATATAGGATTTTAATTGCACTAAAAGGGGATTTTTTAATTATTTTGAATAGGTCCACACATTTTTAAAGAACTTAGAAGCTAATACTAGTGATGTCGCGAACCTAAAATTTTCGGTTCGCTAACGGCGGACTCGAACTTCCGGTATTGTTCGCGAACCCGCGAACCGCCATTGAATTCAATAGGCAGGCGAACTTTAAAACCTACAAGGACTCTTTCTGGCCACAATAGTGATGGAAAAGTTTGTTTCAAGGGTACTAACACCTGGACTGTGGCATGCTGGAGGGGATCCCTGGCAAAACTCCCATGGAAAATTACATAGTTTATGGCAGAGTCTGCTTTTAACCCATAATGGGCCTAAATCAACTAACATTCCCAAATTGTTTGCAATAACGTGCTTTAAACATCAGTTATGATGTCGTATCTATCAGGTAGTGTAAGGGTTACGGCCGCATCACAGTGACAGAGCAAACTCCAAGTGTTACGCACCGCAATCAACTGCAAACAGTCCACTTGCACAACCACGAGATAGATAGATTTGATATATAGATACATAGATAACATAGCTCAATCGATGCAATATACATATGATCGATACACTGTACATAGCTCTAAAGATGCAATATACATTCGATCGATACGAATTACATCGATCAATAGATGCAATATACATTTGATAGATACGAATGTTATCGAATCAAAGATACAATATACATTTTATAGATACGAATGACATCAACCAAAATATGTAATATACATTTTATAGATACGAATTACATCGATCAATAGATGCAATCTACATTTGATCGATACGTTTGATAGTTCGATTGATTTGATATATAAATAAATGGATTTGAAATATATATAATTTCCCTGACAGAGTATAACAATAAGACATGTAGTCTGTGACCCGTGGTGTGTTAAGTAGTAATATTCTTAACATTTTACTACAACCCGTTACTCCCCCTATCAGATGAGGTCTATATGGCCTTCATTTTTGGAACCGGGAGATGGAAGAAGATGATTGTTCTGTCCTCCTACTTCAAATTTGTCAGAAACACAAGTGGCTGTCTCAAAACATCCCAGACAGAAGATAGATTGATAGATAGGATAGATAGATATACATAGATTGATAGTTAGATAGAATCGATAGAAGAGAAATAGATAGATGTGTTAGATATATAATTACCCTGATAAAGTCTAATAATTAAACATGCGTTCTTGGACCCAACTAGGTTGTGTTAATTAAGTAGTACTATTCTTTGCACTTTCAGCCCTGTAACTCCCCCTATTGGTGGAGGTCTATATGGCGGTTATGATTACCCTGACAAAGTATAACAACAAGACACGGTGGTCTGGGACCCATGGTAATTTTGTTGTGTTAAGTAAAACTTTTCTTATCACTTGAATCCCTCTTACCCCCCCTTTTGTTGGAGCTCTATGTGGCCTGCATGATTAGCTTGACAAAGTATAATAATAAAACATCTGGTCTTGGACCCATGGTAATTAGGTTGTGTTTAAGTAGTACTATTCTTATAACTGTAATCCCTGTTACTCCCCCTATCAAGGGGACGTCTATATGGCCTGCATGATTACCCTGACAAAGTATAACATCAAGACACACGGTGTTGGACCCATGATAACTAGCTTGTGTTAATTAGTACTTTTCTTAGCACTTTAATCCCTGTTACCCCCCCTATCGGGGGTGGTCTATATGGCCTGCCTGATTACCCTGAAAAATATAATAATAAGACATGCGGTCTGGTACCCATTTTAACTAGGATGTGTTTTAAGTACTACCATTCTTAGCACTTTAATCTCTGTAACTCCCCCTATTTGGTGAGGTCTATACGGCCTGGATGATTACCCATACAAAATATAATAATAAGACATCCTGCTCTTGGTCTGCGACCCATGGTAACTATGTTGTGTTAATTAGTAATGTCCTTAGCATTTTAATAGCTGTTACTCATACTCACCCATCGGTGGAGGTCTATATGGCCTGCATGATTACCCTTACAAAATATAATAACCAAACATATGCTCTGGGACCCATGGTAAGTAGGTTGTGTAAGTAGTACTGTTTTTTGCAGTTTAATACCTGTTACAACTGCAAATGGGTGGCAGGTCTATCTGGCCTTCATGATTAGCTGCACCCAAACCCAAAAAAAAGCTGAGTGGTCTTAGACTAACACCCATGGCTAACTCGGTTGTTTCAATTAGTACTATTCTTAGCAGTTTCATCCCTGTTACGGGTGGTCTACATGGCCATCATGATTAGCCGAACAAAATACTACAATCCAACCTTTGCTCAGTCTTCATAGGCCCTTCATTGGCTGTATTTTGATAGTACAGTTCTTATTATTTTTATAGCTGATACAACACCGAATGGGTGGCAGCTCTATATGGCCTGCATGATTAGCCGCACCCAAAACAAAAATAAAGCCAAGCGTTCTTGGATTAACACCCATGGCTAACTCTGTTGTTTCAAGTAGTACTATTCTTAGCACTTTCATCTCATCCCTGTTACTTCCAGGACTCTCGGTGGTGGTCTACATGGCCATCATGATTAGCCTAACCAAATACTACAATCCAACCTTGGCTCAGTCTTCATAAGGCCCTTCATTGGTTGTATTTTTTGTAGTTCTGTTCTTATTAGTTAAATAGCTGATACAACACCGAATGGTGGCAGCTCTATATGGCCTGCATAATTAGCCGCACCCAAAACAAAAATAAAGCAAGCGGTCTTGGATTAACACCCATGGGCTACACTCGGTTGTTTCAAGTAGTACTATTCTTAGCACTTTCATCTCATCCCTGTTACTTCAGGACTTTCGGTGGTGGTCTACATGGCCATCATGATTAGCCTAACCAAATACTACAATCCAACCTTGGCTCAGTCTTCATAAGGCCCTTCATTGGTTGTATTTTTGTAGTTCGGTTCTTATTAGTTAAATAGCTGATACAACACCGAATGGTGGCAGCTCTATATGGCCTGCATGATTAGCCGCACCCAAAACAAAAATAAAGCCAAGCGGTCTTGGATTAACACCCATGGCTAACTCGGTTGTTTCAAGTAGTACTATTCTTAGCACTTTCATCTCATCCCCTGTTACTTCCAGGACTCACGGTGGTGGTCTACATGGTCATCATGATTAGCCTAACCAAATACTACAATGCAACCTTGGCTCAGTCTTCATAAGGCCCTTCATTGGCTGTATTTTGGTAGTACTGTTCTTATTAGTTTAATACCTGATACAACACCGAATGGTGGCAGCTCTATATGGCCTGCATGATTAGCCATGAATAGCCAAAAAAAGGCAAGCGGTCTTGCACTAACACCCATGGCTAACTCTGTTGTTTCAAGTTGTACTATTCTTAGCACTTTCACCTCATCCCTGTTACTTCCAGGACTCTCGGTGGTGGTCTACATGGCATCATGATTACCCTCACCAAAATATAACAACAATACGTGCGTGCAGGGAACCATGGTAAGGTTACTTCCTTTCGCAAAAACAGTTGCAGGCAGAGGTTCTGACCCTGCATTATGGCTTCACCTCTCCCTAAAAGAGGCATGCATTACAGAGTCTGTGGGCATGTATGCAAAGAGCTGGCCTGCCTAAAAAGAGGAGCAAGGCTGTACAGGCTCCTTCAGCGTTTTGATACACTGTCCCACAGCCACGACCCTCAACAACCACAACAGAATGAAACACCACATATGCCATCCTTTTGAACAACAGAGTACAGGTATGGCATTGATTTTAGTTACACGCCGATATTTATTATGAACCATGAAATTGAAAACAAAAACATGATTGGACACCCCAGTACAGTACAGGTCGTTCTCCTTCGGCCTTTTTAGAATAGTGTTCCGGACCCCCAACAAAAGCAAAAGCAGGAAAGAGGACATATGGCATCCTTTTGAACAATATATGACAGGTAAGGCATAGATTTTAGAAAGCCCATAGATAATTTTTTTGCAACTGTGAAATAAAAAAAAACATTGATTGGACACCCAGCACACTTCTTTATCCTTAGGCCTTTTTATAAGAGGGTCCCCGGAGCCTCAACAGAAACAAACAGCATGAAAGAGGACTATGGCATCCTTGTGAACAATTGATTACAGTTAAGGCATTGATTTTAGAATCCCAGAGATCATTTATATGACCCGGGAAATAGAAAAAAACATTTACTGGACACCTAGTACACTTCTTTATCCTTAGGCCTTTTTATAAGAGGCTCCCGGAGCCTCAACAGAAACAACAGCATGAAAGAGGACATATGGCATCCTTGTGAACAATTGATTACAGTTAAGGCATTGATTTTAGAATCCCAGAGATCATTTATATGAACCGGGAAATAGAAAAAAACATTGATTGGACACCCAGTACACTTCTTTATCCTTAGGGCCTTTTTATAAGAGGCTCCCTGAGCCTCAACAGAAACAACAGCATGAAAGAGGACATATGGCATCCTTGTGAACAATTGATTACAGTTAAGGCATTGATTTTAAGAATCCCAGAGATCATTTTATATGAACCGGGAAAATAGAAAATAACATTGATTGGACACCCAGTACACTTCTTTATCCTTAGGCCTTTTTATAAGAGGCTCCCGGAGCCTCAACAGAAACAACAGCATGAAAGAGGACATATGGCATCCTTTTGAATAATAGATTACAGGAAAGGGCATTGATTTTAGAAACCCAGAGATAAATTAGTTGCAACCGGGAAATAGAAAAAAACATTGATTAGACACCCAGTACACTTATTTATCCTTAGGCCTTTTTATAAGAGGGTCCCGGAGCCTCAACAGAAAAAACATCATGAAAGAGGACATATGGCATCCTTTTGAATAATAGATTACAGGAAAGGCATTGATTTTAGAAACCCAGAGATAATTAGTTGCAACCGGGAAATAGAAAAAAACATTGATTAGACACCCAGTACACTTATTTATCCTTAGGCCTTTTTATAAGAGGGTCCCGGAGCCTCAACCGAAACAACAGCATTTAATGAGGACATATGGCATCCTTTTGAATAATAGATTACAGGAAATGCATTGATTTTAGAAACACAGAGATAATTAGTTGCAACCGGGAAATCTAAAAAACATTGAATAGACACCCAGTACACTTCTTTATCCATAGGCCTTTTTAGCAGAAGCTCAGGACCCTCAACAAAAACAAGAGCAGGGAGCTGGGCATAGGAGTACAAGGGAGTGTGACAATAATAATGTGAAGGGGAAGATTGCGGAGTTGTGGCATTTTAATTTTGTTATCGTGGGAAGTACTTGCAATGACCTTGCTCTGGTGAATCCATATCGCAGATGTTCTTTTTAAGGCACTGTTTGTCTATTTTTTGAATATCAGCCATTTGGTAAATGAAGTGCAACTTAAGGCTGTGCGAACCGACCTTTCTTCTGGCTGTTTGCAAATGTTGTGGCTCTGGACAAACATGTGAATAAGGGGCATCTGCCATATTCTGCACGCAAACCCCCTTTGATGATGACGATAAAACAGTGTCACCTGCAAGCAGAGCTTGTTACTTCTGTCTAATCATCTTCCTGGTATGGACAGGCCACTGTTTCCCACAGCAAGCCCGAAGCTTGAACTACAAGATTGTCTTGAGTATGGTAGGAAACCAAAGTTTATTAAATTCTGTACTATCACCACAAAAGCTGAACTTCTTGAAGCAAAGGAAAATGCCAGCAATTTCCTGTGCTTATGGATGACAAGGACGTCCTGTCCTGTGGGTGCACAGAGATGAGGAGGATTTTGGGCCTCCCTGTACTCTACCCAGATGTCTCCAACATCACCAGAAACCACAAGACAGCGACTCTTGGGAAGTTCCTGGAGTGTTCCGGTAGCCATCTCTATTGCGCCCCGAAATGAATACTTTATCAGTGCTTTTTGTATTACATCTGACACTGCTTTGGAGACTGTGGTGACACACATGTTATTTACTGGTTGTTCCAGCTGTGGCAATATCAATTGGCATTAAAAAGGTAAGATTTGGAGACTGGTGACGCACATTTTATGCACGCTGTGGCAATTGCAATTTGCATTGAAAAGAATCTGCTAACAACCACTACCTAGGACCACACCTGACTCCTGAAGTCATGCTTCAGTTAGTAACTCAAGTTAAATTAATTTTTTTTTTTTTTATTATTTATGCACAGCAGATTCAAAACATATCCATTCTTCTAGTCATATCACACAACATGTCAAAATGCTGCATGGAAAATGGCAGTGTGCAAAGTCTTAATCTTAGTGAACCTAATAAGTGCATTAAATTTTCTAAAATAAACAAAAATACAGAGAAAAAAAAAAAGGAAAGAGGACATATGTCATCCTTTTGAACAATAGATTACATTTAAGGCCATTGATTTGAGAAACCCAGAGATAATTTGTTGCAACCGGGAAATCTAAAAAAAACATTGATTAGACACACCCAGTACACATATTATCCTTAGGCCTTTTTAGCAGAGGCTCCAGGACCTCAACAAAAACAGCAGCAGTTAAGAGGACATATGGCATCCTTTGGAATATATAGATTACAGGAAAGTCATTGATTTTAGAAACCGAGAGATAATTTGTTGCAACCCCGGGGAATAGAAAAAAACTTAATTAGACACCCAGTACACTTATTTATCCTTAGGCCTTTTTAGCAGAGGCTCCAGGCCCATCAACAAAACCAGCAGCAGGAAAGAGGACATATGGCATCCTTTTGAAAAATAGATTACAGGAAAGGCATTGATTTTAGAAACCCGGGGATAATTTGTTTCAACCGTGAAATCTAAAAAAACATTGATTAGACACCCAGTACACATATTTATCCTTAGGCCTTTTTAGCAGAGGCTCCAGGACCCTCAACAGAAACAACAGCATGAAAGAGGACATATGGCATCCTTGTGAACAATTGATTACAGTTAAGGCATTGATTTTAGAATCCCAGAGATCATTTATATGAACCGGGAAATAGAAAAAAACATTGATTGGACACCCAGTACACTTATTTATCCTTAGGCCTTTTTAGCAGAGGCTCCAGGACCCTCAACAGAAACAACAGCAGGAAAGAGGACATATGGCATCCTTTTGAAAAATAGATTAAAGGAAAGGCATTGATTTTAGAAACCCGGGGATAATTTGTTTGAACCGTGAAATCTAAAAAAACATTGATTAGACACCCAGTACACTTATTTATCCTTAGGCCTTTTTATAAGAGGCTCCCGGAGCCTCAACAGAAACAACAGCATGAAAGAGGACATATCGCATCCTTTTGAATAATAGATTACAGGAAAGGCATTCATTTTAGAAACCCGGGGATAATTTGTTGCAACCGTGAAATCTAAAAAAACATAGACTAGACACCCAGTACACTTATTTATCCTTAGGCCTTTTTATAAGAGGGTCCCGGAGCCTCAACAGAAACAACAGCATGAAAGAGGACATATGGCATCCTTTTGAATAATAGATTACAGGAAAGGCATTGATTTAAGAAACCCAGAGATAATTAGTTGCAACCGGGAAATCTAAAAGAACATTGATTAGTCACCCAGTACACTTATTTATCCTTAGGCCTTTTTAGCAGAGGCTCCAGGACCCTCAACAAAACCAGCAGCAGGAAAGAGGACATATGGCATCCTTTTGAACAATAGAGTACAGGAAAGGCATTGATTTTAGAAACCCGGAGATAATTTGTTGCAACCGGGAATTTGAATCAAACAAATGATTCGATGGACACCCAGTACACTTCTTTCTCCTTAGGCCTTTTTATAAGAGGGTCCAGGACCCTCAAACAAAACACCAGCAGGAAAGAGGACGTATGGCATCCTTTTGAACAATAGAGTACAGGTACAGCATTGATTTTACAAACCCAGAGATAATTTTGGGAAAATGTGAAATCGAAAAAAAAATTGAGTGGACACCCAGTACACCTCTTTCTCCTTAGGCCTTTTTATAAGAGGGTCCAGGACCCTCAAACAAAATACCAGCAGGAAAGAGAACATATGGCATCCTTTTGAACAATAGAGTACTGGTACGGCATTGATTTTAGAAACCCACAGATAATTGTTTGGAAAAGTGAAATTGCCCCAAAAACCATGCTTGGACACCCACTCCAGGTCGTTCTCCTTCAGCCTTTTTATAAGAGGGTCCAGCACCCTCAACATAAACAACTGCAGGAAACACCACCACATATGCCATCCTTTTGCACAAGCGAGTACAGGTATGGCATCCATTTTAGAAACCCGGAGATAATTGAGAGGAACCGGGAACATTTTTCTAAAAATTTGCTGAGGCACCCATTACAGGTCGTTTTCCTTCAGCCTTTTTATACCATGGGCCACGACCCGCAACAGGCACAACAGCATGAAACACCACATATGCCACCCTTTTGCACAATACAGTACAGGTATGGCATAGATGGAACACGGAGATAATTTAGAGCAACCAGAGACGGATAAAGATGCTTGGTCGGTCCTCCTCCTTCAAATTTGTGGCATTTTGCATTCAATTTAATGGTCCACCAGATATGAGTGGTGTGCTAAGTTGTACTATTCGTAACAGTTTAATCACTGTTATGTGCCTTATTTTTTTTATTTGAGTTTTGTACCCACAGAGCAGCAGCAGAGGCCAGAAAAATTAGGAATATACAAATGACTGAAAAATGTGGGTATTGTTGTAGCAACTGCTGTAGCAGCGGCCAGAAAAATTGATGTTTGTAAAACATTTATAAAGTGCCCTAAAAGCTTGTGGCTTGAACACTAGTTGTTGGCGGATAAGTCAAGCAAGTCCTCCGGCTTTATAACAAAAAAAAAAGGCCAGCCTGTGTACCAGTTGTAGCCCAAGCCAGCTCATCTCATCATCAGGCCTTTTTTATTCAAATGTATCGCCCAATGTCAGTCCCTTCGGGATCCAGCCCTCATTCATTTTTATAAAAGTGAGATAGTCAAGGCTTTTTTGACCTAGGCGACTTCTCTTCTCAGTGACAAAACCTCCTGCTGCACTGAAAGTCCTTTCGGACAGGACACTTGAAGCGGGGCAGGCCAGAAGTTCCATTGCAAATTGGGATAGCTCAGGCCACAAGTCCAGCCTGCACACCCAGTAGTCAAGGGGTCCATCGCTCCTGAGAGTGTCGAGATCCGCAGTTAAAGCTAGGTAGTCTGCTACCTGTCGGTTGAGTCTTTCTCTAAGGCTGGATCCCGAAAGGCTCTGATGGTGCATGGGAGTTAAAAAGGTACGCATGTCCTCCATCAACAAGACGTCAGGAAAGCGTCCTGTCCTTGCCGCCGTGGTCGTGGGAGGAGGAGGATTAATTTCATCTCTTCCCCTGTTACATTCCCGTGGTGCTGTGACATCACCCTTATACGCTGTGTAAAGCATAGTTTTTAATTTATTCTTAAAATGCTCCATCCTTTCCGACTTGCGGGAATTTGGTAACATTTCAGGCACTTTATGCTTATACCGGGGGTCGAGGAGCGTGGACACCCAGTACAGGTCGTTCTCCTTCAGCTTTTTTATACGAGGGTCCCTCAACAGGCACGACAGCATGAAAGAACCCATTTGAACAAGGTTGGATGCCGAGCTAATCATGTCCCGTTCCTCCTCCTCACTGATCTCACTGAGGGTATCTTCTTCCCCCCAGCCACGTACAACACCACAGGTACCAGAGAGGTGACAACAACGAGCACCCTGGGATGCATGTTGTGCTCGGTCTTCCTCCTCCTCCTCAAAGCAACATTCCTCCTCTGACTCCTCTTCCTCACAATCCTCTTCCTGCGTTGCCGCAGGTCCAGCAAGCGATGCTGATAAGGCTGTTTGTGGGGGTGATGGACACCACAACTCTTCCTCTTCACGCTCATTTACTGCCTGATCCAGCACTCTTCGCAGGGCACGCTCCAGGAAGAAAACAAATGGTATGATGTCGCTGATGGTGCCTTCGGTGCGACTGACAAGGTTTGTCACCTCCTCAAAAGGACGCATGAGCCTACAGGCATTGCACATGAGCGTCCAGTAATTTGGAAAAAAATATCCCCAGCTCCCCAGAGGCTGACCTAGCACCCCGGTAATACAAATACTCATTAACAGCTTTTTCTTGTTGGAGCAGGCGGTGAAACATTAGGAGTGTTGAATTCCACCATGTCAGGCTGTCGCAAATCAAGCGCCTCACTCGCAGGTTGTTTCGACGCTGGATATCGGACAAGTGCACCATGGCCGTGTAGGAATGCCTGAAATGGCCACACACCTTCCTGGCCTGCTTCAGGACATCCTGTAAGCCTGGGTACTTATGGACAAATCATTGTACAATTAGATTACACAAATGTGCCATGCACGGCACATGTGTCAACTTGCCCAATTTCAATGCCGCCACCAAATTACTTCCATTGTCAGAAACAACCTTGCCAATCTCCAGTTGGTGCGGAGTCAGCCACTGATCCACCTGTGCGTTCAGGGCGGTCAGGAGTGCTGGTGCGGTGTGACTCTCCGCTTTCAGGCAAGTCAACCCCAAGACGGCGTGACACTGCCGTACCCGGGATGTAGCATAGTACCTGGGGAGCTGGGGGGTGCCATAGATGTGGAGCAAGATGCAGAAGTTGAAGAGTACTCAGCCGAGGAAGAGGTTATGGAAGAGGATGGAGTAGGAGGAGTAGAGGAGGTAGCAGCAGGCCTGCCTACAAGTCGTGGCGGTGTCACCAACTCTTCTGCGGAGCCACACATTCCATGCTTGTCAGAAGTCAGCAGGTTTACCCAATGCGCAGTGTAGGTGATATACCTGCCCTGACCATGCTTTGCAGACCAGCTATCCGTGGTCATATGGACCCTTGCCCCAATGCTGTGTGCCAGACATGCCATAACTTCCTTTCTCACAACAGAGTACAGGTTTCGGATTGCCTTTTGTGAAAAAAAATTTCTGCCAGGTACCTTCCACTGCGGTGTCCCAATAGATACAAATTTTTTGAAAGCATCAGACTCCACCAGCTTGTATGGTAAAAGCTGGCGGGCTAAGAGTTCAGACAAGCCAGCTGTCAGACGCGGGCAAGGGGGTGACTTTGAGAAATTGGCTTCTTACGCTCAAACATGTCCTTGACAGACACCTGACTGTGGGCAGATAACCAGGAACTGCTACGTAAGAGAGACTCAGTGGAGGATGGTTGAGAGGGGGCAAGGAAAACAGCACTGGTTGACGTGGCTGAAGATGCTGGAGCAGGAGGAGGAGGAAGGCTTTCACTTTGTGTGCTGCTTCTACTCATGTGTTCTTCCCATCGGCCTTTGTGATGGGAGACCATGTGCCTTTGCAAAGCAGTTGTACCTAGGTGGCTGTTGGACTTCCCACGACTCAGTTTCTTTTGGCACAGGTTGCAAATGGCATCGCTGTTGTCAGAGGCAGACACACAAAAAAAATGCCACACTGCTGAGCTCTGCGATGACAGCATTCTGGTGGTGGCAACAGCATGCGTTGATGGGCGTCGGCGTGCTGTCTGGCTGACCCCTGGTGCCGATGTATGCTGTCTGACTGTGCCACTAGCTCCTTGAGACGACCTCCCATGCTTCCAAATCGTCTCCTCCTCCTCTCTGTCTCCCCATCTGAACTTTCCCCTCTTCTTCTTCTCTTCTAGCAGGCACCCCGTGACATCCACCAACACATCATCATCAACTGCTTCACTTGTATCTGACACATCAAGAAAGGAAGCAGCAGCGGGTACAACATCATCATCATCATCACACCGTACCTCCATGTCGGTAATGCTGCCTGACTGAGACTGATCACTATTATCTACATCCTCTGTCAATGATGGTTGCGCATCACTCATTTCTTCCAAATGATGTGTCAATAACTCCTGTGACAGATCAAGTGAAGCGGCTGTGGTGCTAGTGTTGGTGGTGGCGACAGGCGGGGGAGTGGCACTGGTCACTTGAGACCTGCCCAAAGCACAGCTGGACGTAGATGGTGCATCAAGGTTAGGAGGACTAGGAAGCTGAAGAAGATTGGGTGTCCTATGTTAGCCATTCAACTAGGTCTTTCTCAGAACTTTTTGCGTCCCCCTGGCACCCAGCGTCTGAACAATGTGCATATTTGTAGGGTCTAAAGGAATCACAGCACCACGACCACGACCACGGAACCTGCGGGGTGGCCTGCCTCTGCCTGTCATTTTTTTTTAAATGGACACTAACAATACTATTACACCAATTGAGGTGGTGGCACTGTGAAAGTGGGCACAGTATAACGCTGTGAGACTGACAACAACAAAAAGGACAGATGTTTTAAAAATCACAAATTAGTTAATTTTTTAAAATATTAAAAGTACTGTGACAAACAAATATGATTGTTTGGCACTAGTTGGCAAATGGCCTGTCTGGCACCACGCGGGGAGAAAGGGAAACTGCAATTCATGGCACTAGGAGACTGAAGAATCACAGTCAAAATAGTTTATGATTAACAAAAATTCCAATACAGTTACAATAAATATGATTGGTGGCACTAATTGGCTAGTTGGGACTGGCACAACAGGCAGGCAGGCAGGAGGAAAATGCAATTCAAGGGCACTAGTAGACTGCAGAATGACAGTCAAAAACAGTGATGACTGACAAATTTTGCTATACTGTTAAAAGAAATATGATTGCTGGCACTAATTGGATAGTTGGGCCTGGCACACAGGCTGCAGGCAGGGAGAGAAAAGTGCAATTCAATGGCACGAGCAAACTGAGGATTAAGATCAACAATCAAAAAACTTTTAATTTTAATTAGTAACTATACTGTGACAACAACTATGATTGGTGTGAATAGTTGGCAAGACCGGCCTGGGCACAAAAGGCTGGCAGGCAGGAGGTAAAATGCAATTCAAGGACACTAGGAGACTGAAGACAGTCAAAGCAGTGATGATTGACAATTTTTGCGATACTGTTAAAAGAATATTGATTGCTGGCAATAATTGGCTAGGGTGGGCCTGGCACACAGCAGGCTGCAAGGCAGGAGGAAAGTGCAATTCAATGGCACAAGCAAACTGAGGATTCAGAACAACTATTACCAAAAATTTTAATTTTTAATTATAAGAATACTGTGACAACAAATATGATTGGTGTAAATATTTTGAAAGTAGGCCTGGCACACAGGCTTGGAAGGCAGTAGAAAAAGTGCAATTCAATGGCACGAGGCAAACTGAGGATTAAGATCAACAATCAAATTTTTTTTAATTTTAATTAGTAAATATACTGTGACAACAATTATGATTGGTGTAAATAGTTGGCAAGACGGCCTGGCACAAAAGGCTGGCAGGCAGGAGGTAAATGCAAATTCAATGACACTAGGAGACTGAATACTGACAGTCAAAACAGTGATGATGAAAATTTTGGCAATACTGTTAAAAGAAATATGATTGCTGCAATAATTGGCTAGGTGGGGCCTGGCACACAGCAGGCTGCAAGGCAGGAGGAAAGTGAAATTCAAAGGCACGAGCAAACTGAGGATTCAGAACAACTATTACCAAAAATTTAAATTTTTAATTATTAAGAATACTGTGACAACAAATATGATTGGTGTAAATATTTTGAAAGTAGGCCTGGCACACAGGCTTGGAAGGCAGTAGAAAAGTGCAATTCAATGGCACGAGCAAACTGAGGATTAAGATCAACAATCAAGATTTTTTTAATTTTAATTAGTAACTATACTGTGACAACAATTATGATTTGTGTAAATAGTTGGCAAGACGGCCTGGTACAAAAGGCTGGCAGGCAGGAGGTAAATGCAATTCAAGGACACTAGGAGACTGAATACTGACAGTCAAAACAGTGATGATTGACAATTTTTGCAATACTGTTAAAAGAAATATGATTGCTGGCAATAATTGGCTAGGTGGGCCTGGCACACAGCAGGCTGCAAGGCAGGAGGAAAGTGAAATTCAATGGCACGAGCAAACTGAGGATTCAGAACAACTATTACCAAAAATTTGAATGTTTAATTATTAAGAATACTGTGACAACAAATATGATTGGTGTAAATATTTTGAAAGTAGGCCTGGCACACAGGCTTGGAAGGCAGTAGAAAAGTGCAATTCAAAGGCACGAGCAAACTGAGGATTAAGATCAACAATCAAAATTTTTTTAATTTTAATTAGTAACTATACTGTGACAACAATTATGATTGGTGTAAATAGTTGGCAAGATGGCCTGGCACAAAAGGCTGGCAGGCAGGAGGTAAATGCAATTCAAGGACACTAGGAGACTGAATACTGACAGTCAAAACAGTGATGATTGACAAGTTTTGCAATACTGTTAAAAGAAATATGATTGCTGGCAATAATTGGCTAGGTGGGCCTGGCACACAGCAGGCTGCAAGGCAGGAGGAAAGTGAAATTCAATGGCACGAGCAAAATGAGGATTCAGAACAACTATTACCAAAAATTTTAATTTTTAATTATTAAGAATACTGTGACAACAAATATGATTGGTGTAAATATTTTGAAAGTAGGCCTGGCACACAGGCTTGGAAGGCAGTAGAAAAGTGCAATTCTATGGCACGAGCAAACTGAGGATTAAGGTCAACAATCAAGACTTTTTTAATTTTAATTAGTAACTATACTGTGACAATAATTATGATTGGTGTAAATAGTTGGCAAGACGGCCTGGCACAAAAGGCTGGCAGGCAGGAGGTAAATGCAATTTAAGGACACTAGGAGACTGAATACTGACAGTCAAAACAGTGATGATTGACAAGTTTTGCAATACTGTTAAAAGAAATATGATTGCTGGCAATAATTGGCTAGGTGGGCCTGGCAGACAGCAGGCTGCAAGGCAGGAGGAAAGTGAAATTCAATGGCACGAGCAAACTGAGGATTCAGAACAACTATTACCAAAAATTTTAATTTTTAATTATTAAGAATACTGTGACAACAAATATGATTGGTGTAAATATTTTGAAAGTAGGCCTGGCACACTGGCTTGGAAGGCAGTAGAAAAGTGCAATTCTATGGCACAAGCAAACTGAGGATTAAGATCAACAATCAAGAAATTTTTAATTTTAATTAGTAACTATACTGTGACAACAATTATGATTGGTGTAAATAGTTGGCAAGACGGCCTGGCAGAAAAGGCTGGCAGGCAGGAGGTTAATGCAATTCAAGGACACTAGGAGACTGAATACTGACAGTCTAAACAGTGATGATTGACAATTTTTGCAATACTGTTAAAAGAAATATGATTGCTGGCAATAATTGGCTAGGTGGGCCTGGCACACAGCAGGCTGCAAGGCAGGAGGAAAGTGAAATTCAATGGCACGAGCAAACTGAGGATTCAGAACAACTATTACCAAAAAATTTAATTTTAAATTATTAAGAATACTGTGACAACAAATATGATTGGTGTAAGTATTTTGAAAGTAGGCCTGGCACACAGGCTTGGAAGGCAGTAGAAAAGTGCAATTCTATGGCACGAGCAAACTGAGGATTAGGATCAACAATCAAGAATTTTTTAATTTTAATTAGTAACTATACTGTGACAACAATTATGATTGGTGTAAATAGTTGGCAAGACGGCCTGGCATAAAAGGCTGGCAGGCAGGAGGTAAATGCAATTCAAAGACACTAGGAGACTGAATACTGACAGTCAAAACAGTGATGATTGACAAGTTTTGCAATACTGTTAAAAGAAATATGATTGCTGGCAATAATTGGCTAGGTGGGCCTGGCACACAGCAGGCTGCAAGGCAGGAGATAAGTGCAATTCAATGGCACGAGCAAACTGAGGATTCAGAACAACTATTACCAAAAATTTTAATTTTTAATTATTAAGAATACTGTGACAACAAATATGATTGGTGTAAATATTTTGAAAGTAGGCCTGGCACACAGGCTTGGAAGGCAGTAGAAAAGTGCAATTCAATGGCACGAGCAAACTGAGGATTAAGATCAACAATCAAAATTTTTTTAATTTTAATTAGTAACTATACTGTGACAACAATTATGATTGGTGTAAATAGTTGGCTAGATGGCCTGGCACAAAAGGCTGGCAGGCAGGAGGTAAATGCAATTCAATGGCACTAGGAGACTGAATATTTGCAGTCCAAAAAATTATGATTTTTATTTTTTTATATACTGTTACAAGAATTATGATTGGTGCCACTAATTGGCTAGTTGGGCCTGGCACACAGGCTGGCAGATATGAGTCGTGGATGGTAGGTAGGGCAGCAATTTAACACAGTATGCTGTGTAAGTGACAAAAACACAGGCCTGATAGAAAATTAAGTTAGATTACACTAGCAAACTATTTTAAAATTTTAGATTTTAATATTAAAATTATGTTAAGAAGTGCAATGCACATATGAGTGGTGGCACTGGCTTGCTGCTACGTAGGGCAGCAATTAACAACAGTATGCTGTGTAAGTCAGATAGACAGTTAGACACAGGCCTGATAGAAAATAAAATTAGATTACACTAGCATAATGATTTAAAGACTTTTTTGGGGGAATTTAAAGAAAAAGGTTAAGCACATACATATGAGTCGTGGCTGATAGCCTTGGAAGGGCAGTTATTAAAAACAGTAGGCTCTGTAAGTCAGATACACACACGCCTGATAGAAAATACTATTAGATTACACTAGAAAAATGATTTAAATTTTTTTTTTTGGGGGGGGGGAATTAAAAAAATGTTAAACACATATGAGTCATGGCTCATAGACTAGGGAGGGCAGCAAGTAAACACAGTAGGCTCTGTATGTCAGCAAAACACACAGGCCTGATAGGAAATTATATTAGATTACACTATCAAAAAAAATTAAACTTTTTTTTTATAGTTAAATTAAGGTGAAGAAGATATGAGTGGTGGCTGCCTGGCACAGACCAATTAACCAAAAGACTGAAAAAAATGAGGTATATTAATGCTGTTGAGTCTGACAGACACAGGCCTGATAGAAAATGTAATTAGATTACACTAGCAAAATATTTATTTATTATTTTTTTTTAATTTAAAATAATGTTATAAACGGATATTAACACTGGTGGCTGGCACAGAGCAATGAACCAGAGTATATGCTGTGTGACACAGGCCTGATAGAAAATGAAAAAAAATTACACTAGCAAAATAATTAAAATTTTTGGTTAGTTAAATTTAAACTAATGTTGTTAGGGAGATATCAGTGGTGGCAGTAATCACAGCATATGCTGTGAGCCTTAAACACACAGGCTGAAAGCCAGGCAAATGCTAATAAAAAAAAAAAAATGGCACAAAATATAGCCCTAAAAAGGGCTTTTTGGGGTGCTGTCCTTGCAGCAGAGATGAGTGGAGACCTTCTGGACTGTAGTGGACACTAAATACACTAGCCTAGCTATGTTTTTCCTATTACTGTCAGGAGCAAAAACACAACACGTCCTCTCATTAAGAAAGCAAGGTCGTTATGAGTCTAAAATGGCGGATTCCGAGTAGCTGGGAGGGTCTGTGAGGGAGTGTCTGATGTTGATTGGCTCTAATGTGTCAGACGGCTGTGACATACAGGGTCAAAGTTTCCTCAATGATGACACATAGGGGCGGATCGAACATCGCCATGTGTTCGCCCACAAACGCGAACGTGAACAAGCTATGTTCGCTGTGAACCATTCGCGGGCAAACAGTTCGGGACATCACTAGCTAATACTAATGCAGCATTTTATTCAGAGTGGTTATAAGCAAGAATGGTGGTTTAAAGTCAACTGTAGTAACCAATATGGAGTATATTTAGCAAAAATAAGTGTTAGTCCTCAGATACATCAAAAAAGTTGAAATTATTGTACTAAATGTTTGAAAATTTATTTTTTGTTGTCAGCATTTATATTGAACCATTCAAAATATGGCTCAGCATAATCTCCAGACAAACTTCTTGCGACATGACTTAATAAAGTTACAATCAATTGTAATCAATCAATCAATTGTGTCAATTTGTTACAAAAAATAAAAAATAAATTATCAAAGATTTAAACTAATTACACCTAATCTTAGGTCCCTATGAAAATAAAAAGCCCCCCCCAAAATAAAAAAAACCCTAACCTACAATAAACTACAAATAGCCCTTAAAAGGGCCTTTTGCGGGGAATTGCCTCAAATAAATCAGCTCTTTTACCTGTAAAAAAAAAAAATACAAATACCCCCCTCAACAGTAAAACCCACCACCCACACAACAACAACCCCCCAAATAAAAAAGTAACTAAAAAAACTTAAACTCCCCATTGCCCTGAAAAGGGCATTTGGATGGGCATTGCCCTTACAAGGGCATTTAGCTCTATTGCAGCCCAAACCCTAATCTAAAACTAAAACCCACCAAATACACCCCTAAAAAATCCTAACACTAACCCCTGAAGATCGACTTGCAGTTTTGAAGATCGGATCCATCCTCCAAGAAGCCGTCAGAAGTCTTCATCAAGCGGCTGAAGTCTTCTTTTGGGGGGAGATAAAAAACTGAAATTAAAATGCTCCATGTCTCAAAAGCTGTCTAGTGAGGGATTTCTGGTTTGCTGCAATAATCCTGTTAAAAGGATAGCTGTGTTAAAACAGTATTTTGAAGCAAAAAAACTGAGAATTTGCATATTTAATTTGCATATCTTACCCAGAATTCTCTTGTGCATTGGTAACATTGTATATGAGGTATTTCTGGGAAAAAGCAAGCCGGGAATCTTGCCTAGATGTGCTAAATTCCTATGCAAATATTTACATTGATTTAATTTTGAGACATGGAGGATTTTAATTTCAGTTTTTTATCTCCTCCCATAATTTTAATGAATTTTGGTTTAACCTTGAAAATAGCTTTACCAATGCAGCAACCAGAAATCTATCTCCTACTGATGAGTTCCAAAAAGAACGAAACAGGCTGTCTAGTGAGTGATTTCTGGTTTGCTGCAATAATCCTGTTAAAAGGATAGCTGTGTTAAAACAGTATTTTGAAGCAAAAAAACTGAGAATTTGCATATTTAATTTGCATATCTTACCCAGAATTCTCTTGTGCATTGGTAACATTGCATATGAGATATTTCTAGGATAAAGCAAGCGGGGAATCTTGCCTAGATGTGCTAATTTCCTATGCAAATATTTACATTGATTTCATTTTGAGACATGGAGGATTTAAATTTCAGTTTTTTATCTCCCCCCATAATTTTAATGAATTTTGGTTTAACCTTGAAAATAGCTTTACCAATGCAGCAACCAGAAATCTATCTCCTACTGATGAGTTCCAAAAAGAACGAAACAGGCTGTCTAGTGAGTGATTTCTGGTTTGCTGCAATAATCCTGTTAAAAGGATAGCTGTGTTAAAACAGTATTTTGAAGCAATAAAACTGATAATTTGCATATTTAATTTGCATATCTTACCCAGAATTCTCTTGTGCATTGGTAACATTGTATATGAGGTATTTCTGGGAAAAAGCAAGCGGGGAATCTTGCCTAGATGTGCTAATTTCCTATGCAAATATTAACATGCAAAATATTACATTGATTTAATTTTGAGACATGGAGGATTTTAATTTCAGTTTTTTATCTCCCCCCATAATTTTAATGAATTGTTATATATATATATATATATATATATATATATATATATATATATATATATATTTACATGATTTTTCTTTATTAAATAGTGTAATTATGAGTGTAATAGTTTATTTAAATATGTTTTGATGTGTTTTGTGAACTTTTTTTAACCCTTACAGTTTACGCTAGGTCTCCAGTCACGCTAATTCTTCAAGCGCAGTTTCTGTTTGCGCTCAAGCATAACCTTTTACTTTCAACATGTAATATGCACGCTAGTTAGCAGTCATGATATTGCTAATTGCGTTTCTCGCTATCATAAGTGCACAACTTGAAATCTAGTCCTATGTTTACACCTTATCTATAGTCAATACTTAAATATAAAAACTTTCAGTATTGTCTATACGCCCTTGTGCTAGTTTGAGCTTGTGCAATCTCATTTACTTTCAACTAGTAATACGCGCACAAGTTAAAGCAGGCACAATATTTTTATATTGCGTGCGCTAACGTTAGTGCGCCACTTGTAATCTAGTCCATCGTTGTATTAAATTACCAAAAACACGATATCTCACATAGCAAAGGAGAACCTACAGGCAACATGGAAAAATTAACTACAACTGCAATACTTTGGAAACATTTGCAAAATGGGTTCTGTAAATGAATGTAATTGTTAATTATCAGCATGTGTCTTTTGTTATGTCAAAGTAAGGTTGCTGAACAGAATGGAGTTTGCCTTGGCAATCTAATAGATGCAAATAAGGGTCTGACCATGGGCATTTCTGGGCATTCGCAAGGTGTGGCCTTGATTTTTCACCTAAAACACAACGGTGGGATTTTTAAAATGAAATGCAACCGCCCATTTGTAGTATCTTGTCTTGCTACGTGAAAGCTGAAAAGGTTGTCTTGCTACGTTTTATTTTATTTTCTTGAATGTTTTTCAGGCTTTTTTTTTAGCACATTTTATAGAGGATCTTGTTTCTCCATTTTTATTTGTTTGTTTTTAAATGTTTTTAAAATATATTTGTGATGCCAGTATCCTTCATAGTGGGAGTTCTTTTATGCATCGATATGTTAAAGGGACACTCAAGTCAAAATAAACTTTTATAATTCAGATAGAGCATGCAGTTATTAAGACACTATCCAATTTACTCCCATTATCAAATTTTGCACAATCTCTTTGTATTCGCACTTTCTGGGGAACAAGATCCTACTGAGCATGGGGTATACGTATGCTAGTCTGTGATTGGCTGATGTCTGTCACATGATACAGTGGGTCGGAAAAATAATTTGTCCAAAAAAAATAATCTACTGCTTATTTGAATTAGGTGCTTTTGCACTTTCTTTTAATAATGTAAATGTACAGCATTGAGTCGTCATTAAAAGGTTGGGAGACAGAAGCAGCATTGATTTTAGTGGAGCTACTCCTGATGAGATGTGGATACAAATCTTCCACAATTCTTGAGCATTGAAGATGCGGAAAATATTTTCAGCAAAATATGAATTTCATAAACAAGTAGGCCATAGAGAACTGTATTTAGTATATATATATATATATACATAATGTATAGCCTTTTATTTTAATAAGATAACAAGGTTTGTTTTAATATTACCCTTAATCATAAAATAATATCAAATACTTTTTAAGAGCTATACAAATCTTTGGTCATCACATTGGTTTATTGAAATAAAACTACAAACTGATATATTTTTTTAAATTGCTGATTTACCTGTTTATTGAAACACATTATGCAAAACAATTGCCTAAAATCTGTACAATACTGTTTGTCACCCGATCTTAAATCTTGTCAACTAAGTCTCCAATGCATCCTTCTTAACACAGCTGGGGTATAGCACCTTCTGTTGTAGTTCAAGGAGGGGTTACACTGCAAAGTAGACTGCCAGAATAAATGCACACAGATTTAAGACTATGAACACTGATCTGTTTTGATGGTATTTTTATGCAGTAACAGATGGAAGACATATAATCCAAAAGCATATAGTGAATTTCTGAAATACCTTAGAAGGAAGCATAAGTGTTTAAAAGAATTACTCTTTAAATATATATGCTTTGCATACTTATACATACAATAAAATGCACAATATATTCATTGTGCAATTAAAAATGTTAAGCTAAATGATTAAATAAAAAAAAATGTTCTGTTGTGCACTGACATTCCATTGGCTAAACCTGTTTATTTCTCATTGTACATATTTAGGAAAAGATTAGAAGTGGAGAGCTAATTTATTGTGTGCCCATAAATGGGCAAATTTGGTGTTAATTTTAAAATGTCCCCCAATTGCCCTCAAAATAAAGAGTGCATATCCTTAATAAAATTTAAAAAAAATCACCATCTTTCATTTTTTTAAATGTAACTGCACAACGCAGTTATAAGTAGTTAAAGTGAGATGTGGGGTTTTAGAAAAAAAATGGCACTGAAAATTGCCTTTACATTGAAGTCTATGGGGACTTTGTTATTCCTATAAAAATATATGCTTATATACATTTATATTTATGTGTTAATATGTGTATAAGAAAAAGGTAGTTGACCCAGTTTCAAAAACCAGAATTATTGTATAAGAATCATAAGACAGTAAGTAAGGTGTCCGTATATAGGCTCACTGGAGGGGAACAAGGTAACCACTACTGGGACATATGTAGCAAATTGTTATCATTTCCAATGCTTACAGCAAGCAGCTTGCAATAACTTATGGGTATGTTAACTCCACACACCATGACACCCCAGAGGGCCTATACCTTATGGCGTAGATGAAGTAGGGACTACAACTCACTCACTTCCAAACGTAACGACTCACAAGGTTTCTCCGTTGGGCTCCTCAGCTTCTCAGCGTGGTTCTGATTCTTCAGTTACCTTTACGTCACTATCATGTGACCTACCCTCCAGCCAACAGCAAAACAGCAAAACGGCACACCTGCTCCAATCCCAAGCACAGTGATTGCGTCCGGATTTACTGGAGAAGTGAATAGCTTAAAGGGACATAATACTCATATGCTAAATCACTTGAAACTGATGCAGTATAACTGTAAAAAGCTGACAGGAAAATATCACCTGAGCATCTCTATGTAAAAAAGGAAGATATTTTACCTCACAATTTCCTCAGCTCAGCAGAGTAAGTTCTGTGTAAAAAGTTATACTCAGCTGCTCCCAGCTGCAGGTAAAAAAAAAAAAAATGAAGAAATGAACAGCAGCCAATCAGCATCAACAGTGCTGAGGTCATGAACTCTTTTACTGTGATCTCATGAGATTTGACTTAACTCTCATGAGATTTCATTGTAAAGTTCCCTAATCTGAATAGGGAAATAATATGAGAGTGCATGAGGCTCATCCTTTCAGCTGTCCCAGGACAGACATACTAATATGCTGCTTAGAAATCCTTTACAATGGGATGTGGCTACTGAGGAACTTTTGAGGTAAAATATCTTTCTTTTTTACATAGAGATGTTCAGGTGATATTTTCTAGTCAGCTTTTTACAGCTATGCTGCAGCACTTTCAAGTGTTTAAACATTTGGGTATTATGGCCCTTTAAAGAAGAGGTCAATCCGTCACAAAATCAACAAAAACTGTTTTTTATTTCTTTACATGGGTTAAAAGAAAAACGAAGGATACAGCAAACCAATAGTTCAAGACATTCACGGGCGTAGCACTGTTGGGCTTACGCGTTTTGGATGAGAATCCGTAGTCACAGCCTGCACATAAACATATAAAAGAGAAAGAAAAGTCTGGAGCACAAGGTCAGTAAAATAAAACGACTTTTAATAAATGCCTATGGCAAGTTAAAAAAGCGAATACAAAACACTGTGTACATGACAAGGAAGAGGTAGACCATAAATGCTGACATGTTTCGGCACCTGACCATAATCTTATACACATCTTATACACATATAAACACATAAATATAGGTAATGTTAGCATTGCACTGAAGCATTGTGTTTACGGGAGCATGCTTCCATAGGCTCCAATGGGATCTTTGTTCAGATGCCGTCATGCATGGCACAGAACCTAAGCGCAGCGAAGGGGGTATGTAGTGCAGCGATTTTCAATATATATGTCTATGAATATATACATATATATTTATGTGTTAATATGTATATATACATATATACAGTATTTACTGGGAAAACACAGTTACCATAGACGGCGATGTAAAAGCCCTTTTCAGTGCTGTTTTTTTTCTAACACCCCACACCTGCACACTCCTTAAAACTTTCTATTGCAGTATTGTTTTCTGGAAAAAATGCTACTTTTTTCATAAAAAAAATAAAAGACCCTCTATTTTGGGGGCATTTGGGGCACTTTTAGAAAATTAACCAGATATCTGATCTCTGGCTAATTTTCTTACCTCTAATTGCTATCGCGAGCTTGCTGTAGCAATAACCATCCACTTGTAATTTAGCCCATTATAAGGTAATTGAAGGTAATAGTGAATTACTACATTAGCACAATTATCAATTAATAATCCTAAAATAAAGTAGGAAAGTTATACAAATGTGAATAGACATGTTGAAAACACATAATATTGAGTATTTTTGTGACTTTGTTACTGGTTGCCTTAATGCAACCATTTAAACAAATCAAATCACTCATATTTACGAGTGAAACGCTATTTAGTGTTCCCGCTCATGGGTTAACTTCGCTAGACGGAGGTTTTTTGCGTGCATCGGGTTGCACTTGTATTACAAGTTGAAAGCAAAAAGATAGAGAAAGAGCGAAAACCCGCACAAAAAGTTAAACTTCAAATACTGCGACTGCGCTAACGTATACTCCCATAGACTTCAATGGAGCACGCAAAAGCAACATAATACCAACACTTGAGCACTATCCCGACCGCATTCATTCAAGAGCGCTAAACACAACCTGAAATAATATCTCACATTACAATGTTCTTCACATAGAAGATTATGTTCTATTTATTTAAAATAAATAAATTTCTATATACCATATAGCTAAAGATATTTTGGTAAAATATATCTACACACACACATATATATATACATATATATATATATATATATACATAGGTAAAGATTAATAACCATTAATAAATATTAATATTGAATAAAAATGATTTTTTTCGTGTTTTTAGGTATTTGACTGCAAAGGCCTCCAATGCATTATGTGTGTGTGTGTACACATGTGTTGAAGTGTTTATATGTGTATATATGTGTGTTAATACAGATATACTTACATAAATACATATGTACACAAAGCTATACATATATATATATATATATATATATATATACATACACATATTTAGACATGTCAATGCTTGCATATATATGGTAAAGCACTTTGCAGCACTTTTTTCAAACACCTTATAACCTTTTTTTATTTGCACGCTCTGTCTCAATCATTTCAATGCCTTAATAAAGTCAGTAACACCCTGACTCTGATTCAACTATCAATCAGGGAAAATGCTAAATTGCATGGGTGTTCAATTTTTCTATCTCCAAGAAGCAAATGAGATATTTGTATTTTAATGTTTTTCAACTTGAGTCTTAAAGACACACCAACAGCCCAAATGTCATGACATCTGAACTAGAGAACAGGTGAAATATTCATCTGATCAGTAACCATGGTTACCAATCTGCTCTCACCCATCTGATGACTATTTCACCCTTGCTCTAGTTCAGATATAATGAAAATGTGGCCAATTGATGTGCCCTGAGGACTGGAGTTGAAAAACACTACTGTATATGACAAGGTTTTGGCAACTTGACTATTGGTTTACTCTTGCCCTAATCATAACACATATTTAATTAGTCAATTTCTTTATTTACCATATTTAATACTAAGCATAAGATTCAGACATCACATATCCCATTTCATCTGTGCGCTACACATGTTCCACATATATAAAGTTTTTTATTGTAACTATGGCTTTCTCACAAATAAAATGGCATGATCAGTTTCCCAAAATAATTATTTCTTCTTTCCAAAGTTTATAATTCATTAATTGAAATAAGCAGATAAAATAAAGCTACATTAATCAGAAATATGCTTGAATTTGCATGACTTAGCCAACTACAATTACACATTCTCTTATCAGTAGTCTTCAAAGGTGCTAAATATAACCACAGGCCAGAGTTGGCAGTTAAAAGAAAATATGCAAAAACTAAAAAAAAAAATTCCATGTGATGATCAGGTTTTGTCACGCTGCGCCGCTCTAGCTGTCGCTAGGGACGTGGCGTCTACTACCTTGCTCATTGTCAGGGGCTGTGTCGATGCCTGTTGCATGCGGGGCTGAGGTCATCGCCGCACGCTCCTCTCTGAAGGCGGTCGGGTCTCCCTGTGCCGCGAATCCTGCGCCTATGTAAGTAGCTACTTGCAATCCATTACTACCCAAGTATAAGTGTTACCTTGTGTGCTCCTGGGTGTGATAGATTGTTGTTTACAGGATTGCCTTATCGTTTATTAACTCTGCCTGCCTGACTACTCTGCTTGCTTACCCCTTAAGTACTGGATCACTATTCTGTTGCTGAACATTGCCTGCCTGACCACTCTGCCTGTTTATCCCTTGAACCTTTGGACTGCCTGACCATTCTAGTAGTTTACCCTTGGACTGCTAATTTCTATCTGTTTCTGTCAAAGGCTATCCTGTTGCTCATCAGTCCTTCATGTAGTTTTCCCTTTAACCATCTAGCCGCTGATTTTCTGCCTGTTGCCGCTAAAGACTACCCTGCCTATTGTAAGTACTGCTTACCTCTTTTGCGAACTTTAACTTTCTCTGCTCTGGAATATTCCCTTTCATTCCATCTCGACGCTGGGATAAAATGACTACTGACGAGTTAGGTCTGATAGTGGAATATCCCACGAGCATTACAGGTTTGGAATATATCCCAAAACTTTTAACATAACCTAATGCTTTAAGATGTTAAAAAAAAGTCCATACACCTTACTAAAAGAAGGTTCTATGTGAAAAGCACATTTGGGCTAAAAGAAGATGCTCCCATGTGGTGACTTGCGAAAAACAAGCTACTGAGCAATTGTTCATTCTTGGTTGAACACTTCTCTTGCTTTATATTTGTGTTTTATTCCCCCTTATGAAAAATGGAGACACCAATAAGTGTAAACATTTTTTAACAAATCAAATCACAGCTTCCATGATTTAAAAATTACAGTACTGAAAGGAAACATTAGATTCCTAAAAGATAGAAGGATTTGGGAATTTAAATTCATAAGCCTGTTTGATTTTTTCAATTCCGGGTGGAACCTGTCCTATGGCTTTATGAACTCATATATTTTATTAGGACATGGCTAATCTATTAATTTCTAAATATTTAAACAGTCACTTAGAATTATTTAATCACACACATGACCAATAAAATACCCTCTGCCAGGTGGAGACAGACAGCCTCTTCACACATAATTTACAACATATAATTTACAACATTACAACCCTGTCCGGTGATGCTACCTCTCCAGCTAAATAAGGAAAACACTACAGGTCCTATGTAGGTCCTGAGCTGACTTTTCTTCACTTTCGGGGTTACCTCTCCTCAGGTTGTGCCTACCTGTCGATCCTTATCTTCAGCAGAGGGATGGTAAAGTAGAATCAACAAAACTGTTCTGATATATATGTTATGGACTCATGTTTATCTGGTTGTCTTTCATTGTATAATGAATGTAATGTCTACTATAAACTCCTGCACTGCAATACCTGCCGATGCCCTTCCAGATAGGCTGAGTAATAACCCTTAGACTAACATCTAGACCACCTACTACCTGTTCTGTACCTATCTGACTGGGCCTTACATCTGTTCCCCTGACCTCATAATTGACACAACACTAGTATAAATATTACCTACACTCAGTCCTCTTAGGGGGATTGTAGACTTAAACACATACCGCCTAACCCAGAAAGGTTAATTTTTCATATTACCCCACTGACAGTTAAAGGTTTGGACCTCTGAATGGGTTCCCTATTAACATAACATTACTGCACTCAGTATGACTAATTAAACTATGGGGGAACCTTATACTCCCTGTGATACCTTAGCAATGCCATAGCAGTACTTGGCCCTCCTTCCATACTCTCACGGCACCACACACTAGGTTTGGGTGTATTTCATGAAGTGCCGCTATCAGCTATAGTTAGCCTATTGGTCCATAGGCCATGCCAATTTCTACCTGATATTACGTCTCACAGGAATGCTCTAACTTGCTACTGGGAATGGTAGCATTGACTACACCTTATATCTGTTCACCGCATTTAAATTTGAGCACACACTATGATTTACCTTTGCCAACTTTAATTAAGTCCCAGGCATATATCTTATCTATCATGATACGCCACCCCTCCAGCTAAATATGGAGAACAATTCGGGTCCCATGTAGGCCATGAGTTGACTTTTTTATAGATACCTTCTCCTCAGGCTATCCCTTCCTGATGTTCCTTTTTCTCAGCTGAGGGATGGAAAACTAGAAACAAGAGAATTGTTCCGTTATATGTTATGAAATCATGTTTATATGGTTATCTGGATGTTTTACCTTGAGTAATGAATGTTATGTCTAGTTTAAACTCCTACATTGTATATGCCCTCCTAGATAGGCTGAATAATAGCCCTAGAACTAAGAACTAGACCGCTAACTATCTGCTTTGTATCTGCCAGACTATGCCTTATGTCTGTTCCCCTTATCTCATAACTTGACACAACACTGTTGTAATGGTACTTACAATCCTGCCTCATGGGGGTTCTGCAGCATTAATCACACATCGCCCAACCTAGAAGGGTATTTAATCACTTCTGTTACCTCACTGACAGATAGCGCCCTTGACCTCTAAATGGGTTCCCTACTAACATAACACTACTCCATCTAGTATGATTAACTAAACTAAGGGGGAACCCTATACTAATCAGGATAGTTTAACAATGCCATAATAGTACCCAACCCTCTCTCCATGCTCCCACATCTCCACATTCTGGGTCTGGGTGTGTTGCATGTAGTACCGCTGTCGGTTACAGTTAATCTAAGGGTACATATGCCACACCAATCTTTACCTGATATTACGTATCACAGGATGGCTCTAACCTACGACTGGGTGTGGTAGAACTGACTATACCTCATAACTGTACACTCCATTTTTTTTTTATTTGAACACATCCTATGTTCTACTCTTGTCAACTACACTCAATCTGCATACCAATATCTTATCTAACATGATAATACCTTGAGAATTGCTGATCGCAGTTTATGTTGTTGAATTTAATGTTTGTTTACCTTATGCACCGGTTACGGAGGGGAACGTTGCTGTTGGACTCTCCTCCGCCCCCACCCACTTTTGTGCGGTTAGGGATAAATAATTTATCCTCTGCATCACATTTTTTGGCAGAGTTTTGCAGTCTCTGCCCAGTCCGAAGAGCTATTCCAAATGAAAGCCTGGTAAATAATGCTATGTTTGCTAGTTATGTATTCATATGTTAACAGGCTATGTGACGAGTAAAATTATATCCTTAAATTAGCTCCACTATGTTTATTATTGTTTTTTGTTCTTTCTCTGAAGTATATTGGAGCAAAACGTTTCCTAATATTTTATCAGTTGTTAACTGATTCTTCATGGGATTGATCAGTGTGTCCTCACTTGTTCATTAAAGACTCTGGTCCCCTGAGTGGATCTGTTTAACATGGAAGTCACAGTGAAATTATAAGTACAAAATTAGGTGCTGAAAGACTATGCCATATCAGTCTGCCTGGTGTAGGTTCATATATCTAATTTATGTAATGTACTGATCCTTCTTATGGAAAAAATTGTAACTATGTTTATTTTGTTTGTAATGAAAAATTTACTTATCACCTCAATAAAAAAAAGAATAAAAAAAAAGGAGGACGATGTTTGTGCCTCATTAAGGACCAGATTACAAGTGGAGCGCTAAATATCGCTTGCGAGCAAGCAATATTAGCGCTCCACTTTGTAATACCAGCAACACGATAATGTGCGATGGTATTACAAGTAAATTGCAATGCGAACCCAAGCTCGGTTTTGCATTGCTAGGAAGCATTACGCTCCTATGGGAGCCTCGTTCTTATGCCGTCTGTGGCGGCATAAATATATATATACATATATATTTATGTGTTAATATTGGTATATACATAGAGTAACACATAAATATATATGTATATAATCATATACATATATATTTACATTGCGGTCTATGGGAACACACAGTTCCCATAGACCGCAATGAAAAGGCACTTTCAGACCCAAAACATTTCCTAGTGCAGTTTTTTTTAATTACAAAAAAATGCTACTTTTTTTTTTATTAAAACCTACAACTCCCTCTATTTTGAGGGCATTTGGGGCACTTTTAGAAAATTAACCAGAGATCTAATCTCTGTAGAACTAGACAAAATTCAGTTTAAATGTCACTCACAAAAAGTAAGCAAGCCCTGATGCGCAATATTGCCTTAAATTTCGAAAAACCTGCAATGCAGTTTTGGTCACATAGGAGAGTACACTCAGTGAGCAGTGCAGCTCAAGACAGAAAAGTTCCATTAACGATGAAAGTTCCTATATCAGTTAAGGATCACACACACTTACCCTATTTGGAATGTAGCCAAAACACTCACTTGACCAAGATCCCGGAATAGGTGCCAATAAGGAAATCCGAACGTCATATGTGAACCACAGCTCCGGTTTGGAATTACTCACAGACCAAACCTTGTTCCCATTTGGCTACTTCCTGCACCGGTGTTTCTCCTCGAGTGTGGCATTTGACGTCACTATAGGGGGTGTGTGAGTATCGCTTGAGTCTGCTCCAATCAGCTTTTCCGGTTTTCCGGCTCTTTAACTCTCCAAAGTGCTGTATGTACAGTGAAGGCTTGTCGCACCAGGTAGAGGTTGCTGAGACTCTTTGCAGAAAAGCGGACTTCTTGTAGTCTGAAATAATAATGAACAAAAGACCTCAATTCTATGATTACGGCACCACGCCGAAACTAGTAGGACCAGCTGTCTCCTGTTTCTGTGCTGGTGTTATTGGATTTTATCCTTATACAACAAATAAAGTCTTTGGATGTTTTAACTTGTTAAGAGACTCTATATTCGTCTTTGTTCATTATCTAATCTCTGGTTAATTTTCAGAGCGCTAATTGCTACCTCAAGCTTGTGGTAACAATAACCAGCCACTTGTAATGGCCGGTTAATTATTGCGCTCCCGCAAACGGCAAAAGTTGCCCATTTGCGGGAGCGCAATAATTTAGCACTCCACTTGTATTCTACCCCTAAATATTGCAAAGCTCTATCCAAGATGGTCTTCACCGGACACAGTTGAAAACTTGCAAGAGAATGAGCTGTACCACATTTTTCTGACCATTTTGCAAAATCTGTCACCATATTTGTTAAAGTATTTGTGCAGCAGTATAAAACTGAAGTTGGAGGATGTATGCAGCTATACAAATCAGCAGCAAAAATGAAGAAGGAAAATTAAATAGGAAGAAAAGATAAGTACCAGCAAGGGAGTCTTCCGTATCATATAAATGTATTTAAAATATATGTCTATACATTAAATGTATTGCAGTAAATCTAATGGAAAGAAGAAAATGGTGATGATAATTCAGAATATACCAATAATAGCATGACAAAAATGAACTCAATATGTCATAAAATAATACAAATTATAGATCTGGCACAGATCATATTTTTATTTGAAAGAGATGAACTCTCAGACACAGAATTCAGAAGTGTGCTCAGTTATTGGCAAATATACCACTGGGTAGATCCCAATCCTATTACATGTGCAACTGGACAAGTAGCTATTATTTGCAACTCAAAATATGTTTTCAAAAACAAAAATGAATCACTTACCTACTGCTTTAGTTAGTATTTGCTATAGAAAGGCAATTTAACAAAAAGGCAGCAAGCAGCAATCAAATTCCCATTTTGGGGGGTGGGGGTGAAAAAGATAGGTAATAACATTTTCTTTTTGAATTGCTCTCTCTAAAAGTGGCCTTATTGTATAGATATATAAATAAATGTATGAGTTCTGTTGTGTCTGCAAGGACAGCCTTTTTATATGTTCTTGAGAACAATGGATTGAGGCTTCAATCACCAAAAACAGCTATTCCATATACAAAAATAAACTTAAATGAGCATATGCACATACATTTTATACCCTGCTGCTTCTATAACACATTATTGGGAACACATTAAGGGAAAACATTTTTAGTAAAGTATCACTTTAATAAGCTGTTGGTTAATAGTGCTTCAATTTCAGCAAGAAAACCTACATTGATGTCTTCATTATTATTTTTTTGGTAGATTATGTGAAGAAAATAATAAAGTAACATAGTATAACATACAATTACTATGGCAATTAGAACATTTATCCTAAATGAAAATACATTTTTGAATTAAAATACTGTTAATCCTTATTATAAAGCTCACAAGTAAAGTCCTATGGATTACCTGACGGGTGCTGTACTACAGAGCCAGTTGCAGCAGAATGAAATTTCACTCGGAAGACAAGTTCAGCAGGCGTCCTCCCCGGTGTTCTGGCTTTCTTCCCAGATCATTCTCACTGCTTTTAGTCTTCAACTGCAGGGACAATGTTACCGATTTATTTAAAGGTTATTGTATATTTTCTTTGTTGATATTGTTGCCCAATCTATTCATTTGTTTTGTGCATTTATAAGTAGTAATTTCAAATATATTATTATTATTATGGCGTTTTTATATGGATTTGATCACTGCACAGAAGGTTGTTTAATAGGGCAAAACTGGGACGTTGTCAGAGAAAGTACCTTTAGGGTCTCAAGCTAGAGCATGGCAGAAAGGTCAAGCTCATTTTTGGAACTGAGTTTTGATGTAGACAGATATGCATATAATGAATATAATAAAAGTCTGCCAGAAATATGTGAGCCAACAGGACACTAAAGAGATTCAGATTTTTGATGTTACTAATTTTAACACATAGTCAAACACTTTAGCTGAACACATTTTTCAAATATCCTATAATGCTAATGATTCCATTACGACAGCTACACTATCAACTGCTACAACAACAACAGCTACTAAAACTACCACTAGTATTACTAATACATACATTGACAAAACACTTGTGCCAGAGTGTTACACACACATATCTATTTATCTATCTATCCATCTATTATCTATCTATCTATCTATCTCTCTATCTATCTATCTATCTATCTATCTATCCATGTATCTATTTTATCTATCCATCCATCTATTATCTATCTATCTATCTATCCATCCATTATCTATCTCTCTATCTATCTATCTATCTATCTATCTATCCATGTATCTATTTTATCTATCCATCCATCTATTATCTATCTATCTATCTATCTATCTAATCTATCATTGATTTAATTAATTAACACACTAGATATGTAATACTTTTAATAAGTATTACTCCATAAAAAACAAACTTTTATTAAGGTATACAAAAAAAATTAAAAACTCTTACAGGGGCAAAAAAATCGCTATTCATCTAAAATGTTTATTTAAAGAGGATACATTTTTAAGTTGATATACAATTCTGCTTACATCACATTAAAAAGAAAAACCCTTTGTATTCACTATGTTTTAAACATGTTTTTTCCCTAAGATATGGAGAGTCTACAATGTCATTCCAATTACTAGTGGGAATATCACTCCTGGCCAGCCTCTGTCAACGGAGGAGGTGAAGTTTGGTGTCTGAAGAAATGAATTCCTTTTTCGGGTATTTTTCCCTGCAAGCAAGGATTTGATTTTAGCTGAGTCCACGTCAATCTCTTCAGTAGAGTAGTGGTGGCTTTTAAGCAGTTAGGAAGTTGTGAGGTAGTCCTTGCTTTGTTTCCTAACACATTACTGCCCATGGTACAGAAAGCCAGAGTTGGTTACTCTGTTCTTTCTTTTTCTACAGGTCTCTGTAAGGAGTATTTGTCCTTTCACACCTTGTGAGCGGTCTTCCTGCCGGACAGCTAGACTGCAGGTAAGTGCTTTTGTCTTCTAGGTCTTGTAGATTTGCACTTCAGAACAATATGTTATATGCAGTAGATGGGGACATTTTTAAAATCCTTTATACAGGATTTTCTTTGGCAGTGGGCAGGCACATTATGTATGTTGAGACTAGGGGTTAATCTTCCCTTTATTGAGACATTTTTCCTCTTTGGGCTAATTTTGTTGAAATACTTTTAGTATGTGTGTGGCTTATGTTTTATACAGGGATTTATGTATAAACTTAAAATATGGCAGTTGGTTTTCTTTACTTGCTTAGCTAGAACAGGCTAACTAACAGACTGCTTGAGCGTTTGTGCAGTCTCTTCAGTGTCGATCTACTAAATGATCATTTTAGAGACTTCTGGCAGCCAAATTGTGTATAAGTGTTACGGTAAGGCACCTCAGCCTGTCTGAGGTGTAGGGGGACTATTTGGTTTATTATTTTAAAGAATGTTTGCATACCGTTAAGCGGCTGTGGTATTAAAAATTCTTAAAGTGACAGTGTATTTAAATATTTTCTACAATTTGGGAAATTTTTTATTTAGTATTATGGACATGGACCAAGACTCTGTGTTTTTTGACAAATGCTTATAATGCCTTGAGGCACAAATTGTTTTGCCTATGCAATTCTGTGCTGCATGCTTAGCTAGAACACTTCAATTTAAACATAAATTGCTGCCTTCTCAGCCCAATGTCTCTCAGGATGATGCTGTTCAGGCAATGCCACATCTTTCTCCTCAAACGTCCCAAGCCTCTATGGTGTCACATACAGTGCCCTGCAGTTCCTCTCAGCCTCCTGGAGGAGTTTATTTGCCTGCAGATTTTGCTGCACAGGTATCTTCTGCGGTATCTGCGGCATTATCTGCTTTTCCTATTGTGAAAAAGCCCCCCTAAATACCGGGATTGTGACTAAAACCTGTCAGGCTTTTCCTTTAACAATAAACTATGTTTATAAGGTTAATAAATTTCAATTACACATCATTTTTAAATGTGGTAAATTTAATAAACAATAGGCAATTACAATAAGAGTAAGAGAAGCATCTAACTTACAAGGCTCTATTCCTCTAACCTATCTACACTATAGACTAATGCCTGTGGGTGTGTGCATGCAAAGAAAGATGAAGTCTGTCTGTTACTTTGATGATATTTTGTCCTTCCTACCTGTCTGTTCTTTACACAGCATATTTAAAGCATTATAGCCCCACCTTGAAAATTGTCTTAACCAATCAAATGCTTAAATGTCGTTGGGGAAAGGCAAGAGGAAAATTTAAAAAATTTCAGATAGTAAGGTATCTGTCCCATATGCTGCTGCGCAGGTTTCCCTCCCTCATACGTCTAATGAGGAGGATAGGTCGGTAGCCTCTGAGGGTGAAATCTCAGATTCAGACAGTCTAATTCCTTCATCTGATACTGAAGAAGTAAATTTCAGATTTAAGCTTGAACACTTTCATGTACTGTTAAAGGATGTATTCGCTACTTTGGACGACTCCTATACTTCTGTCGTTGTCATCCCTAAGAAGTCTAGTAAACTTAATAAATACTATGATTTTCCTTCCTCTGTGGAAGTGTTTCCTGTTCCAGACCGTGTGACAGAGATTATTTCACAAGAATGGGAGAAGTCAGGGATTCCTTTCTCCCCGTCTCCCGTCTTTAAAAAGATGTTTCCTGTAGCTGACTCCATTAAAGATTCATGGCGCACGGTGCCTAAAGTAGAAGGGGCTATTTCTACTTTGGCTAAGAGAACTACAATCCCTATAGAGGATAGCTGCTCCTTTAATGATCCCATGGACAAAAAGCTGGAGGCTTATTTGAAAATGATGTATGTTCATCAAGGTCTTCAAAGGCAACCTGCAGTTTGTATTATAGGAATAAACTAAGATGCACTAAAAGCAAACATACATTAACCAGTACGGTATAAAAGATATCAGATAATTTATTCTATACAATATAATATATAATTCTAATATTCAAGTATAAACCACCGGTGGTAAAAATGCTAAAAATTCAAAACATTGATTCTAAGAGCTGAATGCGCATACATATACTGTATATTAATAAAAAACAAAAAGTTTATAAATTGGGGGTGATGCCAATCTCCTCTGTAAGTTTGATGAAACTCTATTTCATTATTGTTTCAATTTTTCAAAAGGAGGACACTTAGTTCCTTAATACGTTACTCTGTGTGTAAGTAGTATCACTCTCAGCGGATAATGAATCAAGTCACAGACGTATCAATTGGTAAAAGTTAAAAAAGGCTCATGAAGTTTCAAATACTCAATTTGTTTCCTTTTGTGCCATATGATTTAGAAAAAGGGGCTGTAGATGTTTCTTACCCCACAAACGTACCACTTGTCACAGCTAATATTTTTCTCCTAGTACCTTTCACAGACCGCTGGGTGGCGTGCGCCTCGTGTGAATGTCTCACTCACTTCCGGGTTTTGGTCTAGTGATGTCACCAGGGTAGGTTTAGCCAATCACGGGAAGTTCTTTCACTTTCAAACTCTGTGCTGATGCCTGTACGTGCTTCCAAAGTATAATATTCTCCCTTCATCGTAGAGTGCTCTGTTTCAAGGGATCCGAAAAATCACAGTTTTTGTTCAACTATGATCCCTATAGAGGATAGCTGCTCCTTTAATGATCCCATGGACAAAAAGCTGGAGGCTTATTTGAAAAGGATGTATGTTCATCAAGGTCTTCAATGGCAAACTGCAGTTTGTATTGCCACAGTAGCAAGTGCGGCATCTTATTGGTGCGACGCCTTGTCTGAATCAAAGATAGGATTAAGGCTCTCAAACTAGCCAATTCCTTTATTTCTGATGCTAACATAAAAGTTATTAGACTGGGAGCCAAGATGTCTGGCTTCACTGTCTTAGCCTGTAGGGCTTTTTGTGACTAAAATCTTGGTCAGCTGATGTTACCTCCAAGTCCAAGCTTCTGGCGCTTCCTTACAAGGGTAAGACCTTGTTTGGACCCAGTCTGACAGAAATCATTTCTGATATTACGGGTGGAAAAGGGTCTTTTCTACCACAAGACAAGAAAAACAAAGTCATTTTCGTTCCTTTAGTAACTTCAAAGGTCAAAAGTCTTCCTCTCCCTCTTCCAAACAGGAACAGTCCAAGTCTTCTTGGAAGCCCAATTAATCTTGGAATAAGGGGAAGCAATCAAAGAAACCCTCAGCTGAGTCTAAGTCAGCATGAAGGGTCGTCCCCCGGTTCGGGATCGGATCAAGTGGGGGGCAGACTTTCCCTGTTTTGTCAAGCATGGATACAAGATGTCCCAGATCCTTGTGAGTATCTCAGGGTTACAAAATAGAATTCAAAACTTTTCCTCCCAGGGGCAGATTCCACCTCTAAAGATTATCTGCAGACCAGGTAAAAAGAGAGGCATTACTTAACTGCGTTCATGACTTTCCTTCCTGGGATTGTTTCAGTTCCAGTAAGGGGACAGGGTCTAGAATTCTATTCAAATCTGTTTGTGGTTCCCAAAAAAGAGGGAACTTTTTGACCCATTTTAGACCTAAAGTGTCTCAACAAGTTTCTCGGGGTACCGTTGCTTCAAAATGGAAACCATTTGTTTCATTCTTTCTTTGGTTCAAGAGGGTCAGTTCATATCGACCATAAACCTGAAGGATACATATCTTCATGTTCCCATCCACAGGGATCATCACAAGTTCCTGAGATTCGACTTTCTAGACAAACTCTTTCAGTTTGTGGCTCTTCCATTTGGCCTTGCCACAGCTCCCAGAATTTTCTCAAAGGTTCTGGGGGCTCTCTTGGCAGTGATCAGGCACCATATTTTCACTCTCATTCAGAGATCTTGTTGTCTTTTCTACGTTACCATGGATGGAAAGTGAATCTGGAGAAGAGTTCCCTTGTTCCAGCTACAAGGGTGCTTTTCTTAGGAACCATAATAGATTCCCTATCTATCAAAATTTTTCTGACAGAGGTCAGAAAATCCAAGATTCTTTCCTCTTGCCTCTCTCTTCAGTCTACTGTTCGGCCATCAGTAGCTCAATGTATTGAGTTAATTGGTCTGATGGTCGCTTCCATTGGCATCATTACCTTTGCTCGATTCCATTTGAGAGCTCTGCAGTTATGCATGCTCATACAATGGAACGGAGAAAATTCAGATCTGTCTCAGAGGATAGATCTAGACCAGTCGACAAGAGACTCTCTCCCATGGTGGCTTGCTCAGGAGCATTTGTCTCAGGGCACATGCTCCGGAGACCTTCCTGGGTGATAGTGACCACGGACGCCAGCCTGCTAGACTGGGGAGCAGTCTGGGACTCCTTAAAAGCTCAGGGACTATGGACTCAAGAGGAGTCTGCTCTTCCAATAAACATCTTGGAGTTGAGAGCGATTTACAATGCTCTGATGGCTTGGCCTCAATTGTCCTTAGCCCGGTTTATCAGGTTCCAGTCGGACAACATCACCTCAGTGGCTTACATCAACCACCAGGGAGGAACTCAGAGTTCCTCAGCCATGAAGGAGGTGGCTCGGATTATTCAGAGGGGGGAAGCTCACAATTGTTGTCTATCTGCTATCCACATTCCAAGAGTGGACAACTGGGAAGTGGATTTCCTGAGCAGACATTTCATCACTGGGAGTGGGCTCTCCATCCGGAGATGTTCTCCAGGTTAACCCTAAAGTGGATGGTGCCGGAGTTGGATATGATGGCATCTTGGCAGAACGCCAAGCTTCCAAGGTACGGTTCAAGGTCAAGAGATCCGCAGGCCGCTCTGATAGATGCTCTGGCAGTTCCTTGGGTTTTCGGTCTAGCATACCTGTTTCCTCCGTTTGCGCTCCTTCCACAAGTCATTGCTTGCATCAAATAGGAGAGAGCGTTGGTAATTCTAATAGCACCTGCATGACCTTGCAGGATCTGGCATGCAGACCTAGTAAAGATATTAACTCTGCCACCTTGGGGTTGCCTCTGAGGAAGGACCTTCTAACTCAAGGTCCATTCCTCCATCCAAATCTCGTTTCTCTGAAGTTAACTGCTTGTAGATTAAACGCTTAGTTCTAGCTAAGCGTGGGTTTTCTGATTTGGTTATTGAGACCATGCTACAGGCTTGCAAGCCTGTTACTCGTAAAATGTACCTTAAAGGATTACTTTCTGTTATAATTTTTAAGCTAAACAACTAACATATTAAAGTTAATAAACATTAATTAAAACCTACTGATCTATATTTTCTCCAAAACTAAGTTTCATAACGTTCTAAAAGTTATATCTTTTATTCGCCGATGATGTCACGTTATCCTGCCCACTATTTTCATCACTGCATTTTCAAAATACTTAAACCAATAACTTTGTGTTTAAAGCGTCATTTTGAAACCTAGGTATTGTAAACGGATTGGTACAGAGCAAAGGATACCCACGGAGTGGGTTTGGAAAACAATTAAATTTGCAGACAAGATTTCTGATATACGGTAGAGATATGTTAATGAAATGCTATTGATAAAAAGCGTATTTGGGGTAGTTAGTTAGTAACAGGCATAGAAAATATTTACTTACAGTGGCCCTTTAAGGTATGGCGTAAATACCTTTAGTGGTGTGAATCCAAAGGCTACCCTTGGAATAGGGTCAGGATTCCTAGGATTTTGTCTTTTCTCCAGGAAGGTCTGGAGAAAGGGTTGTCAGTCAGTTCTCTGAAAGGTCAGATTTCTGCTTTATCTACTCTTTTACATAAGCGTCAGGAAGATGTGCTAGATGTTCAATGTTTTTGTCAGGCCCTGGTCAGTATCAGTGCCTTCTGTTTAGGTCTGCCTGTCTTGTTCTTCCTCCCTATTCATTCAGTGCCATCTAGCTTGGGTATTGGTTCCCACTAGTAATTGGAATGATGTCGTGGACTCTCCATATCCGGAAAGAAACAAATTTATTAGGTAAGCATACATTTTGTTTTTCATTAACCTCTGATTGATCTCATATGCCAACCTAAAATTTAAAACTTGTTAAAAAACAAAATTGATTCTGTACTGTTAAATACCCATTGGTAGTTAATTTGCAGATTAATTGTGTTTGGTTATTATTCTGTATCATTTTTAACTAATCATCAGAGAAAATGACTGGGTATGGTGATAAACAAAAACACCGGTTTTAAAGACAAATGCTACCTAAACTCATGATTTTTACAAGAAATTATTTAAGTGCAGACAGTGGTTAGTCAAAAACAGAATCACATCATATTTCTTTGTTAGCTGGCAGGTCCCTCGAGAAAGCCAGCCTGGGGACTGTATTATGTCTTACAGCTAAAAAGGATGTTTCTGGGTCAAAGAAGAGGTCAGTTATAGGGCAGCGTGGAGAAACCCGCAGTGCAGCTGCTTTTACCATCAGCCTGGGCTAGATATATGATCTCAATGGCTAGGATTGTTTTTCAATGAATTATACAATAAACTGAAGTAGCTACAGCAAGCAGACACACTCGAGAGTATCATTTATGGCAAACCATCCCGTTTAGCATTAGCTGTTACAGAGACAGGCTATATTTATTAACTAGCTATATATTTGTTTAAGTAGTAATGACATCAACTACTTGTAACACAATTCAACCCATTTTATGCAGAGGATTAGATCATGTTTGATACCAGTTATTCAGTCTTTCCATTCCCAAAGATAGATTGTGGCTTCTTTGTAATGAATACAAAATCCGAGCCCCCGTGTGATGCAGGGAATTAATCACTGTCATTTGTCCTGGGTCTATTGTAATCTTTAAAGTGGGTATGCTTGCATGTTCAATAATGAAGTTCAGGTTTTCCATGGCTATTTTATCTATTTTGATTTTATATGATCTTACTATTGTCTGTTTAAATAATTTTTTAAAAAAAGTTTGAAGCTAAAATATTGCTATTTTAGGGTGTCCTAAAAATGAATGAGAACATTTATGTATTAGTCATCAAAAAGAAAGTAGTTGTGTTTGAAAAGGCAGCATTTGTCCCATAAGAAGTAACATTTTCTATCGTGTATGTAAAAGCATGATTTACACATGCAAATAAATATATAATATGATATATAATATATGATTTTTTTTGGTAGGAGGGGACACACCTCTGCAAGTATAGCAAGAAAATATTGGTTTATTCAAGATAAGAACAACTGCGTTTAAAAAAACTAGAAACTGAGATACATTTTAAAATCCCCTCTTTTAGATATAACAAAAAAAATCCTTTCTACAGTGTCCCTTTATAGACAACATACAGTATATAACTTTTAGATACTTAACTAAATAGTTAGAGACATGAAAGCCATTTGTATTTAAATAATATTAGAAGCACATTTCTAACATACTTTTGTTAAAGATTCTTTCCTATGATGATTTCCCTATTTGTACAATTTCTCTTGTTTATGTATTTCAGTGTTGCATAAAAAAACAATAAAGTGCTTTGTGAGATAGCAGGCCCTTTTGTTCATTTGCAGTGAGTTGTATGCATACTACTAAGACTACATAGGTTGAGAAAGCCAGAGGGGTGCATAAAGGTCTGATAACTGTTAAAAGAAGCACTGTTGTAGAAGGCAAAATACTTCTAATAGTGGCGTTGATCCCAATCTATCAGTGATTTGCTCCAGAAATGTTTTTCTACTTCTATGGCCAAATTGGTCAGAGCGTTTTCTAAGCAATCAAACAAAACGTATTTGTGAATTAAAAGCCAGGAGCAACGAACACAATTTCAACAGAAAAGTTTCCAAAAAGGCCTTTTTGTGTCTTAAAGGGACAGTCTACACCAGAATTTTTATTGTTTAAAAAGATAGATAATCCCTTTATTTGTCATTTCCCAGTTTTGGATAACCAACACAGTTATATTAATACACATTATACCTCTGTGTTTACCTTGTATCTAAGCCTCTGTAGACTGCCCCCTTATTTTAGTTCTTTTGACAGACTTGTATTTTAGCCAATCAGTGCTGACTCCTAGGTAATTCCACGGGTGTGAGCACAATGTTATCTATGCCCTCTAGTTGTGAAAAATTGTCAAAATGCATTCAGATAAGAGACGGCCTTCAAGGGCTTAGAAATTAGCATATGAGCCTACCTAGGTATAGCTTTCAACTAAGAATACCAAGAGAACCAAGCAAAATTGATGATAAAAGTAAATTATTAAAAGATTAAAAGTAAGTTGTTTAAAATGACATGCCCTATCTCAATCACGAAAGTTTATTTTTGACTAGACTGTCCCTTTAAGTACATGTTATTGGGATAGAAACTGGGAGGTCACCCCAAACTGAGATATACAATAACCATTTCACATCTCTTAAAATTACAGTAATGGGCATGTGCAAAATAATAGAATGAATCCAACTAGTATTGGAAACTTGCAAATATATCCAAAATTCCATTTTGGGGCTTTATCAAGTGCCATGAGGCATCAAATTTGAAAAGTCAAAAACTAGTCTCGAAAAGATCTTGAAAAGTCTGTTGGAAATGTATTTTGAATGGTAAGAAATAGTAAAAACAGTGCTTTGGGGGGGGTGAAATCAACCAGCAGCTGGAGCAGCTGTGTTTTCTCTGAGCTCCGTTAGTATTAGGCTATATAATAGTTTTTTTTGTTTTACAAAATGGGTATTCCACCTCCAGAGCAGACACTTATAGACAGAAACCCAGGGGATAGAATATTGGAGCGATCCAACCCCTTTTTACAATCGCTTAATGGAGCAATTTGATGTGCTGTACCGAGAAAGCTCTGGAAGTGGGCACCATCTTGGAGTTCACACGCAGTCCATGGAGGGCTGCAGCGGAAACGGCTTTGAAACATAGCAACAGTTGAAAATATAGGCTTGGTGAGTGGCAGGCGAGTGAGGGTAGTGAGCTGCATCTATCTACCCTGTTGAAGCTGTCCCTATGATTGTCTGGTGGCGATCTACAGGCACTACCATGGTTGTGCCCTACACTATTCCACCATACCCTTTGCTCACACGCGAATTACCAATGTGCCTCTTGCCTTCCTGTGCTGTGTGCTTGAGGAGAGGAGCTGTAGAACTAGTGTGGGGATACAGCCTTATTTCTGCTCTGCCAGACTAGTACAGTTTTACAGTGAGTACATGCTTCCTTACCTATTTTTTACCTGGGACACTGAGATTAGCCCCTGATGCAGCCTGAGGGTTTTCCTAACCAGTCTGCCACAAGACCTACACCTACTTATCCAGTATCTGTGTTAGATGTTACCCTACTTTACCTCTTTGGTGTCATTTCCCTCCCTATGTGCTTGTCCTATATGGGCACCTTCCACGTTTCCCCAGCCCTTCTGCCTCCCCTTGTGGGAATATCCCTCAATGATACCAGGGGGAATTTAGCAGTGACTTCTGGTTCTCTTAAAATGCTATTTGCTGAGTAGCTCCATAGGACAGCCACCAAAGCAGTTTAATGTTTTAGCACTGTTTGGTGTGCATCATATACTTACAGTAACTGTATTGCTTGCCTTTATTGTAAAAGTGCTCTGCCTTTTCTGCTCTCAAGTGTGTTTTGTATCATGCCACATAATTTAAAGAAAAAGCTCAAGTCTGTGCCTATAATTCACAAGTCTGTGGCAGATCATTTCAAGGCCAAGATTTCATCTGATCCTAATTTACACAATAAAGGTGCCTCTGACCCCCTGGCAGGTCACAAACTTGACATACCCCCTACTCTACATCCCCTAATATGGAGGGCTCTACTATCTCAGATATTGTAGAGACACTAACACAGAGACTTAATGCCCTACAGGACTGTCTCGCCCTGGCTATTAATGGTTTTGTTGCTGATTTAAAAATAGATATAGTGGCTATGTTTGAGAGAACAGAAGCACTTGAATGAAAGCCGGAGATCTTAGCTTTTAGACTTTTTACAGGTAGCAGTGGCGCTGAGGAATAAGATTCTTATCTTCTAAATGCGTACGGCTTTACTGTTGAACACCTGGCTAATGAATTACTATTAGGATTCCTTGCAAACTGACTATTATATGCTCAGCCTTTGGTTCAGTTCATACTGCATGCATCTGATACCTCATATATAGTATTGAGGTTTTTTAGTGTGAGTTGTATTCCCACATGAAATTACCTCCCTCCCTGAAACCTACCTGATCACTCTCAAACACCTTTCTTCCTTCCCCCCTTCCTACTGCTCAAGACAAACAGGATTACTTTAGAGACCATCCTGGAGTCATTTGATGATCATCAAACTACTTTATAAGTCATTTGTACATCATCAGACATCATCAGGCTTTTGTAAAACAATCTGGGTGATGACTGCAGAATGATTAATAGTTTACCTTACTGATTACTTCACAAGCAGAAACAGCCACTGAATCACTCCAGAGTCATCTCATTTAAATATTTTGGCCTGTGGGCATAGTTTAGGATGGATTTTAATGACTAGTCTGGAGTCATTGATTACCTCAGAATGACTCCAGGAAGATCATCCTTTTTGACTAGGGTGATCACCACCATCTTAGGTACTGGCATAAAATACAACATAGTAAACCATGAGTTTGCAAATCCTTGTTTAAATTGGGACATAAATATGCTAGAAATCCAACAAATGCAATGTTTCAAGTGCTTTAAGAAGTAGAGAGTGGAATATACAAATGCTTGTGAAAATGATTACCTTAATTTAAATAAAGGGGCATGGAAGTGATGCATTATATGTTCTGCATTAAAGTAATTATTCACAACAACAAAAAATAACCCTTGCATAATTTTAAAAAAAAATCATACCTTTCTTTGCAGAACTTTGGACAGCCCTTAGTCACGGTACAATTTGTTTTTCTAAAAAAAAAAAAGTGTGGGGCTTATATAGCCAATCAGATGTCTTATTATCTGAATCAATAGTACAAATGAGAAACTGCTCCCATGTGCTTGTTGCCATGGTAGCAAATACAATTAAAGAGGAAATGTGCATGTGATCAGTGATCCAGTCTCTCTTCTCTTGTGCTAATGAGCAACTGGGAGTCCTCTCCAATTTACATTAATGATGAGGGAGATACAACCTCTAATTGGCTGCATTGTTCATTATCCCAGCCTTCTTTAGAAAAGGTTTTACTAGAATAGGTGATTAGGTAAAGGCACAAAGGTAGGATTTTTTATTTTTTTATTTCAGTTATGAAAAAGTGGATCATGCATAGTTTAATGGTAGCATTGCATAGCTAATGTTACTGCATTAAACCCAATTCCATATCACATTAACTACCTAAAGTCATTCCTGCATATCTACTGATGAAATCATAACGCTCCAAAGAAAAATTTGTACAAATTGTATGAAACACAACACTCACACATTAGATGACCACAGCCTCAGACTGATAAACCTGTAAAAAAAATCACATGCACTTCACAGTTTGGTAAACAGGAAATATCAATGTATTTAAACAATTCTGAGAATGGATAGCGTTTGTAGTTCGGACACCAGAGCACTTGCCAAATTTGAGCTGATTATTTTATAAATTTTATGAATACAGTAACAAATCATTATAATACCATTTATATTATGTATGTCTTTAAGAGCAGCAGCAGCAAATACTGATTTTGACAAAATCAAAAGTGACAGGAATTCAAAATGTATGCACCAATAGCAATCATCTTCTGATTGGTGCCATGGTATGTATTATACCTTAGTCCAGAAAGAAGTTTCTATTGCAGTATGGTAGCCAGAAATTATATGTAGAGAAAAGTTTTCCTAAGGGTGTAAAAAAATTTCAAAAAAATTGCAGCCTTTATGAGAATAATTAAAGGGACACTGTAGCCAAAAATTTTCTTTCAGGATTCAGATAGAGCATGCAATTTTAAGCAACTTTCTAATTTACTCCTATTATCAAATCTTCTTTATTCTCTTGGTATCTTTATTTGAAATGCAGGAATGTAAGTTTAGATGCCGGCCCATTTTTGGTGAACAACCTAGGTTGTCCTTGCTGATTGGTGGATACATTCATCCACCAATCAAAAACTGCTGTCCAGAGTGCTGAACCAAGAAATAAGCTTAGATGCCTTCTTTTTCATATAAAGATAGCAAGAGAACAAAGAAAAATTGATAATAGGAGTAAATTAGAAAGTTGCTTAAAATTGCATGCTCTATCTGAATCACAAAAGAAAATTTTTGGGTACAGTGTCCCTTTAAGGGGAAACTCTCAAAGGAGATAAGAATGCTTAGAGAGGCAAGCATTAGGGCTAGATTATGAGTGGAGCGCTATTTATCATTCCTGCTTATGCATTAATTGCACTAGCTTTTTGTGAGCGTCATTTAAGCTTTTTGGGGTCGATCCAATATAGATCGTAGTTTGCGGCGCAAGCGAGGGAACCCGCGTCGCCCGCAGTTTCAGCTCGCAACTCGAGCTATCCCATATACTGCGCCGTCAGATGCTAAAGTGCCGTAAGTCTGACAAACCAGCGATGTCCAGAAATCTGCGCAAGTACAAATTTCTGGCGTCGCCAGTGACTTACGGCACGTTAGAAACTGCCGGCGCCTACAAAACCTGACTAAAGTCTAAATCACCCGCACTGTCTAACACGCCTCCCTAACATAGCCCGACAAGTCTAACACGCCTCCCTAACATAGCCCGACACGTCTAACCCTCTATCCGCTATCCCCCCACACTAGCCTAACAATAAAATATGTATTAACCCCTAAACCGCCGCTCCCAAACCCCGCCGCAACCTAATAAAATTATTAACCCCTAAACGGCCGCTCCCGGAGCCCGTCGCAACCTAATAAAATTATTAACCCCTAAACCGCCGCCAGCTATATTAAATCTATAACCCCCTAAAGTGAGCCCCTAACTACCGCCGCCATCTACCTTACCTACCCCCTAAAGTGAGCCCCTACCCCGCCGCTATCTATTGTAAAATTATTAACCCCTAATCGAATCCCCTATACCGCCGCCAGCTATATTAAATTATTTAACCCCTGAAATACTAAACTATCCCTACCACTAAACCTAAGTCTAACCTACAAATAGCCCTGAAAAGGGCTTTTTGCGTGGCATTGCCCCAAAGTAACAGCTCTTTTGCCAGCCCTTAAAAGGGCTTTTTGCGGGGCATGCCCCAAAGAATTCAGCTCTTTTTCCAGCCCTTAAAAGGGCTTTTGGCGGGGCTTTGTCACAAAGAAAACTGCTCTTTTGCCTACAATCTACATCCCCCTACACCGCGGCCACCTATAATAAATGTATTAACCCCTAATCTAATCCCCCTACACCGCCGCCAGCTATATTAACTATATTAACCCTAATTATATTAGGGTTAATATAGTTAATATAGTTATTACATTATATATATTAACTATATTAACCCTAATTATATTAGGGTTAATATAGTTAATATAGTTACTATAGTATTTATATTAACTATACTAACTCTATCTATCTCTATCTAACACCCCTAACTAAATTCTTAGTAAATAAATCTAATTCATATTATAAACTAAAATATTCCTATTTAAATCTAAATACTTACCTATAAAATAAACCCTAAGATAGCTACAATATAATTAATAATTACATTATAGCTATGTTAGGGTTTATATTTATTTTACAGGTAAATTGTTAATTATTTTAACTAGGTATAATAGCTATTAAATAGTTATTAACTATTTAATAGCTACCTAGTTAAAATAATTACCCAATTACCTGTAAAATAAATCCTAACCTAAGTTACAAATACACCTACACTATAAATAAATTAAAGAAACTACAAATATCTATCTAAAAATACAATTAAATAAACTAAACTAAATTACAAAAAAAAACAAACACTAAATTACAAAAAATAAAATAAAGATTACAAGATTTTTAAGCTAATTACACCTATTCTAAGCCCCCTAATAAAATAATAAAGCCCCCCAAAATAAAAAAATTCCCTACCCTATTCTAAATTAAAAAAAGTTCAAAGCTCTTTTACCTTACCAGCCCTTAAAAGGGCCTTTTGTGGGGGCATGCCCCAAAGAAAACTGCTCTTTTGCCTGCAAAAAAAAACACAATACCACCCCCCAACATTACAACCCACCACCCACATACCCCTAATCTAACCCAAACCCCCCTTAAATAAACCTAACACTACCCCCTGAAGATCTCCCTACCTTGTCTTCACCACACCGGGCCGAACTCCTCATCCGATCCGGGCGATGTGTTCCAGCAAGCGGCAGTGAAGTCTTCTTCCATCCGGGCGATGTGTTCCAGCAAGCGGCAGAGAGTCTTCTTCCATCGGTGATGTCTTCAAGCAAATCGGCATCTTCAATCTTCTTCCTTCGCTCCTTCGCCGCGGAGCATCCTTCCGGCACGACGACTTCCCGACGAATGAGGTTCCTTTAAATGACGTCATCCAAGATGGCGTCCGTCGAATTCCGATTGGCTGATAGGATTCTATCAGCCAATCGGAATTAAGGTAGAAAAATCTGATTGGCTGATTGAATCAGCCAATCAGATTCAAGTTCAATCCGATTGGCTGATTGGTTCAGCCAATCGGATTGAACTTGGACATATTCCCCTATATGAAGAACATTGGAATGTGAAATATTTGTAGTACAAACACAGTTAAACACTTTATTAAATATGAATATTGCATAAAAATTATGAAATGTTTTCAGCTGCTTAAAGGGGCAGTCTACTCCAGAATTTGTATTCTTTAAAAAGATAATCTCTTTATTACCCATTCCACAGTTTTGCATAAGCAACACAGTTATAGTAATATACTTTTTACCTCTGTGATTACCTTGTATCTAAGCCTTTGCAGATTGTCTACTTATTACAGTTCTTTTGACAAACTTGCATTTTAGCCAATCAGTAACCTCTCATAAGTAACTCCACAGGATTGAGCACAATGTTATCTATATTGCCCACATGAACAAGCGCTGTCTAGCTGTGAAAAACTGTCAAATGAAAAGTGAGAAGAGGCGGCCTTCAAGGGCTTAGAAATTAGCATATGAACCTACCTAGGTTTAGCTTTCAACAAAGAATAACAAAAGAACAAAGCAAATTTGATGATAAAAGTAAATTGGAAAGTTGTTTAAAATTAAACATATAAATACATATATACACACATGTAAACATATATATAGATAGATATACATATTTAGACATGTATATGTATGATTCTCTATGTTAAAGCCCTTTGAATGTCCTTTTTTCTAACACCTGAGACCTCATATCTGAGCCCTTGTAACTTTTTTGTGCAATATTTTTTTTTTTAATACTTTTTTATCATTTAGTATTGTTATGAGTGTAACTGTACTTTTAAATGTATTTTTTATGTGTTCTGTAACACTTTTTTGTTTTGTGTAACAGTTAACCAGAGCTCTGAGGTAATCATTCTAGGAAAAATCGCGATTGCTTTCACAAGTTTGCATTTACTTTGAACTTGTAATACGAGTGTTCCTTCTGACATGCGCAAACAGCTAAGATAAATCGTATATCACTCATGTGAAACAGTTAGCTCATAAGAGCCTTTTCTCAAATAAATACACATCATACACATCAGGTGATCACTGTTACCACGATAATCGCCCTTGCTATAAAAACCTGTATAGGAGTCTTATTTTAAAGAGGGGCTTCTGAATGTTAAAACGAGGGGTCATGGGGTCTCTAGGCCTTTCTGATTGCCTGCTATAAGTGCCTAGAGACCTCTAACCTGCAAATAGTGTGGGATTTTATATTTTATTTTATATATATGTAAATATATATAATTAATAATAAACAATAATAGTATTAGTAGTAATATTTGCATACCCATGTTTTTTTCTAATTATTTGCTTCATTTTATTCTTTGTTTACATATCTAGATTGTATAGATATAGGCCTCTATTTATCAACCTGCCAACTTACCTGCATTCAACGGCACCAATACGCTCGCCTAAGATAGCCTAACATCGCGGCCGTTGACCTGAATACGTTCTCCAAAATTATCAAAAAAGCTGTCAAAAAGCCGCGCACCAAGTACGGGGCGATGAGCAGCGGACTGTTGTTAACTAACAGTCATCAATCTCGCTGTTCTTTGGCTTTTTTACAGCTTTCTTGGTACCCTGTCACTAAACACCCACACTATACTATACTGTTTAACCCCCTATACCACCGCTCCCGGACCCCGCCGCAACTAAATAAAGTGTTTAACCCCTAAACCGCTGCTCCCGGAGCCCACCGCAACTAAATAAATTGTTTAAACCCTAAACCGCCGCTCCCAGAGTCCACCGCCACCTACATTATATTTATTAACCCCTAATCTCCCCCCTACACCGCCGCCACCTACATTAAATTTATTAACCCCTAATCTGTCCCCCCTACACCGCCGCCACCTACATTAAATTTATTAACCCCTAATCTGCCCCCCTACATCGCCGCCACCTACATTAAATGTATTAACCCCTAATCTGCCCCCCCTATACCGCCGCCACTATATTAAATGTATTAACCCCTAAACCTAAGTCTAACACTAACCCTAACACCACCTAACTTAAATATAATTTAAATAAATCGAAATAAAATGATTCCTATTTAAAACTAAATACTTACCTATAAAATAAACCCTAACATAGCTACAATATAACTAATAGTTACATTGTAGCTATCTTAGGATTTATTTTTATTTTACAGGCAACATTGTATTTATTTTAACTAGGTAGAATAGCTATTACATAGTTATTAACTATTTAATATCTACCTAGTTAAAATAAATACAAAAGTACCTGTAAAATAAAACCAAACCTAAGTTACAATTACACCTAACACTACACTATCATTAAATTAATTACCTACATTAACTACAATTAAATAAAATTACATACAATTATCTAAAGTACAAAAAATAAAAAACACTAAATTACAGAAAATAATAAAATAATTACAAGTTTTTTAAACTAATTACACCTAATCTAATCCCCCTAATAAAATAAAAAGCCCCCCCAAAATAATAAAAAGCCTTACCCTATACTAAATTACAAATAGCCCTTAAAAGGGCTTTTTGCGGGGCATTGCCCCAAAGTAATCAGCTCTTTTACCTGAAAAAAAAAGTACAATACCCCCCCAACATTAAAACCCACCACCCACACACCCAACCCTACTCTAAAACCCACCCAATACCCCCTTAAAAAAAAACTAACACTAACCCCTTGAAGATCACCCTACCTTGAGACGTCTTCACCCAACCGGGCCGAAGTCCTCCACAAAGCCAGCAGAAGTGGTCCTCCAGACGGGCAGAAGTCTTCATCCAGGCGGCATCTTCTATCTTCATCCATCCGGCGTGGAGCGGGTCCATCTTCAAGACATCCGACGCGGAGCATCCTTCCTGGCTGACGACTATCCGACGAATGAAGGTTCCTTTAAATGACATCATCCAAGATGGCGTCCCTTGAATTCCGATTGGCCCGATCGGAATTAAGGTAGGAAAAATCCTATTCGATTTGGAACAGCCAATAGAATGCAAGCTCAATCCTATTGGCTGATTGGATCAATAATTTTATTTCGATTTATTTAATTTATTTTTAAGTTAGGTGGTGTTAGGGTTAGTGTTAGACTTAGGTTTAGGGGTTAATACATTTAATATAGTGGCGGCGGTGTAGGGGGGGCAGATTAGGGGTTAATAAATTTAATGTAGGTGGCTGCGGTGTAGGGGGGGGGCAGATTAGGGGTTAATAAATTTAATGTAGGTGGCGATGGTGTAGAGGGGGCAGATTAGGGGTTAATAAGTATAATGTAGGTGGCGGTGGGCTCCGGGAGCGGCGGTTTAGGGGTTAAACACTTTATTTAGTTGGGGTGGGGTCCGGGAGCAGTGGTTTAGGGGTTAATAAGTATAATGTAGGTTGCGGCGGTGTAGGGGGAGGCAGATTAGGGGTGTTTAGACTCGGGGTACATGTTAGGGTGTTAGGTGTACACAATGCCAAAGGAATCAATGGGATATCGGGCAGCAGCGAACATGAGCTCTCGCTTCTTTCCGACTCCCATTGATTCCTATGGTATCCCTGGCCTCCAGGGCGGCGAATTAAAAACCAGGTACGCTGAGCCGGAAAAGTGCCGAGCGTGCCTGCTAGTTATTTGATAACTAGCAAAAGTAGTCAGATAGTGCCGAACTTGTGTTCGGAACATCTGTAGTGATGTAAGCATCGTTCTGTGTCGGACTGAGTCTGGCGGATCGTATGTTACGTCACTAAATTCTACTTTTGCCGGTCTGTAGGGTTTGATAACTAAGGCTAATCAGGCTCGCCACAAATACGCTGTGGAATTCCAGCGTATTTGCGGTTGACGGCTTGATAAATAGAGGCCCCTATCTAGATATGTATGCCAGTCCTAGAATAATATGTACTATGTTTTGAAATTTAGGGATTAAAGAAAATTTGTTTAGTTTTTCTCTTTTAAAGTTTTTTTTTGTTTCTGCATTATTACTATAGTTATAAGATAACATGCTATATTGGGTAATTCAAATGAATGGAGCCATGAATGGAGCCAAATGTGAATTTAAATTATTTAACATCATCCTGATTGGCTCCCTAGTGTCTATTTATCTGAGAATGTGCACGGAACGCGTTAAGATTGCAAATTATGTTGCCAACCGTAATCATGTTTTAAGTTTGAAAATAAAATTGAATCTTTAATTTATTGTTTTTCCAAAGTGTGAGGTTCCTAAGATATTTTTTTAATTAAATAGATCCTACATTTACTGATAGCAAAAACTATAACAAATATTTAAGTACATCAAGTGATTAAATGTCTGCAGCAGTGATTTAACCCTTTATTTCCTATTTCACTATATAAAGATTATTAATACCTTAATTACAAGCAATGTATGAGTTAAATCACCTCTATATTATTAATTGCCTAATAGTGTGAAATCTCCCCTTACCTGTTCTTGTGTTTTATTTGGCTAAATACTTTAAAGACATACAAATGTAGTTTTCTTGGAAACTGGCTAGGTCATGTCCTGTGGTGATTGCTTCTGTTGCTCAGCTAATCTGGAATAAACAAATAGCAGCACACCAAATGTCTTCAAAATCTTCTTTTTATTAGAAACACAAGTCAAGAACATTTCAGGCCTTAGCCCTTAATCATGTTGTAAAGGCTGTGTTATGAGTGTTATGGTGCAGAGCCCTGAACTGTATACACAAGTGCTAAATACTTTTTTATTGTGTTTATCTGCCTGGACTGGTTCTGTGTACTGCATTACAATTGAACAAACCAATTCTACGTCTACACTGATGCTGCTTGTATTGTTACCCTAACCTATGGATCTACAGACGTTTTAAGAATTTTACCATCAGATAAAAGTTTGAAAAGCTTTCCAAACAGATGGCATACGAATTACACATTAGTTATCCATATTTCTTATGCCATTTTAAAAGATGCTGAGCATGAGGTTCGAAAAAAGGCAGTGGCATTCTGTCCAGAACAGGACTGTGTTTTGGTTTTTTCAATTACAGAAGGATTTGTTTAGGTTCTTACAAGGTTTAAAATTAAAATATTTTTTATACATCTAAAGAATTTGCTGCTGATGGTAACACTGTAGTAAAAGATGACAGCGTTAAACATGTCAATATAGCATTGAGAGTTTTGTGCCTTAGAAATAAAAGCAAATTTCCACTTTATTTCTCTGGTACAACATTATATTTATAATCTACAGAACAAAATGTAGAAAAGGGGTATGAAACCAAATTTAAAGTGATCTAACTTCACTGTAACTGACAGAAAAACACTTCAAACATTGAGGAATAATAAATATATTCTGCTTAAACAAGCTGATAAGGGAGGAGCCAATGTGGCCCTTAATAAACATTACTTTGTTACAAGGATATATCATATAATACAATCTTTCAAATAAAGAAATACATTTTATATTGTGTTAAGAGTGCATTTAGCAATGAAATTATAGATGAAGAAGTTGAGAAATGTCTTATCTGTAAAGACTCCAAAACACTGGTTCTATATAAAAGTCCATAATCAATTATGTAGACCCCCTAGTCACCCTATAGTGGTGAGAACCGGATCTATATTTTCAAACATTTAGACCACTTAATTATCGGATTTGTTATTCAGTCTGCCTCCTATATACATGATATTGGTGATTTCCTGAGGAAAATAGAATCTATTTATTACAATTATTATAAGATGAGGGATCATAAATCCAAACATGATAGGATGATATTGTAACTAATCATAATAGTTTAAATAAAATATTTAAAACTTTTTGTGTCAACATTGGAATGTTCTCCAGACTTGTAATGCTGATGTCAGGGAATTTTTGGAACCTCTGATTTGGTATACAGAAGGATTAAAACTCTAAGGGATTCTCTTATTAAAGCAGACATTGGGTCAAATAGTATGAGCAGACAACAGCTTCTAATTGAAAATAATTATGGTTGTTCCCCTGTATAAGTTGCTCTAATTGCAATACTATGATAAAATTATCTTTTTTTTACACCCTAGAACCACCAACAAATTTGAAATTAAAGGATACTATCCATGTAATTCAAATGTTGTTGTTTATCTGATTACCCAATAGACCCAATACATCATTTTGATTACTTATTGTTACATACAAGAGAAGCATCGTGCAACTGGACCCACAGCTATAAGCTTGTAAGAAGTACATAAAACATTTAAATATTCATCGTTTGTTAGGAGCTGAAAATGGTCTCCAAGCTCCACCCACCTATTGTGTGTATATTTTGGTATGTTGAGGTTCTCCAATCACCATTGACTCTTAAATAAGTTTTCCTACTTGCACATGCTGGTTTGTGCTTGTGCAATTTGAAATAGCTAACTAAAACTAGACAAGAAGAAAGCTGTGGGTAGCTTGATTGACATTGATGGGCTGTTAACAAACTATCGGCTAGAGTTTTGTCGGTAACGACCCGAAAAACTAACGCCCGCGTTTTACTGGCCGCACCATAAAATTAACTCTGGTATCGAGAGTCCACATAAAGGCTGCGTTAGGCTCCAAAAAAGGAGCGTAGAGCATTTTTAACGCAGCTTCAACTCTCGATACCAGAGTTGCTTACGGACGCGGCCAGCCTCAAAAACGTGCTCGTGCACGATTCCCCCATAGGAAACAATGGGGCTGTTTGAGCTGAAAAAAAACCTAACACCTGCAAAAAAGCCGCGTTCAGCTCCTAACGCAGCCCCATTGTTTGCTATGCGGTAACCCTTCCTACGTCTGCACTTAACACTCTAACATGTACCCCGAGTCTAAACACCCCTAACCTTACACTTATTAACCCCTAATCTGCCGCCCCCGCTATCGCTGACCCCTGCATATTATTATTAACCCCTAATCTGCCGCTCCGTAAACCGCCGCTACTTACATTATCCCTATGTACCCCTAATCTGCTGCCCTAACATCGCCGACCCCTATATTATATTTATTAACCCCTAATCTGCCCCCCACAACGTCGCCTCCACCTGCCTACACTTATTAACCCCTAATCTGCCGAGCGGACCTGAGCGCTACTATAATAAAGTTATTAACCCCTAATCCGCCTCACTAACCCTATCATAAATAGTATTAACCCCTAATCTGCCCTCCCTAACATCACCGACACCTAACTTCAATTATTAACCCCTAATCTGCCGACCGGAGCTCACCGCTATTCTAATAAATGGATTAACCCCTAAAGCTAAGTCTAACCCTAACACTAACAACTCCCCTAAGTTAAATATAATTTAAATCTAACGAAATAAATTAACTCTTATTAAATAAATTATTCCTATTTAAAGATAAATACTTACCTGTAAAATAAAATAATAATATAGCTACAATATAAATTATATTTATATTATAGCTATTTTAGGATTTATATTTATTTTACAGGTAACTTTGTATTTATTTTAACCAGGTACAATAGCTATTAAATAGTTAAGAACTATTTAATAGCTACCTAGTTAAAATAATTACAAAATTATATGTAAAATAAATCCTAACCTAAGTAACAAATAAACCTAACACTAGACTATCAATAAATTAATTAAATAAACTACCTACAATTAACCTAACACTACACTATCAATAAATTAATTAAATACAATTGCTACAAATAAATACAATTAAATAAACTAGCTAAAGTACAAAAAAAAAAATAACTAAGTTACAAAAAATAAAAAAATATTTACAAACATAAGAAAAATATTACAACAATTTTAAACTAATTACACCTACTCTAAGCCCCCTAATAAAATAACAAAGACCCCCCAAAATAAAAAAAGGCCCTACCCTATTCTAAATTACTACAGTTCAAAGCTCTTTTACCTTACCAGCCCTGAACAGGGCCCTTTGCGGGGCATGCCCCAAAGAATTCAGCTCTTTTGCCTGTAAAAAAAAACATACAATACCCCCCCCAACATTACAACCCACCACCCACATACCCCTAATCTAACCCAAACCCCCCTTAAATAAACCTAAGCCCCCTAATAAAATAACAAAGACCCCCAAAATAAAAAAAGGCCCTACCCTATTCTAAATTACTACAGTTCAAAGCTCTTTTACCTTACCAGCCCTGAACAGGGCCCTTTGCGGGGCATGCCCCAAAGAATTCAGCTCTTTTGCCTGTAAAAAAAAACATACAATACCCCCCCCAACATTACAACCCACCACCCACATACCCCTAATCTAACCCAAACCCCCCTTAAATAAACCTAACACTAAGCCCCTGAAGATCTTCCTACCTTATCTTCACCCTGCCAGGTTCACCGATCCGTCCTGAAGAGCTCCTCCGATGTCCTGATCCAAGCCCTAGCGGGGGGCTGAAGAGGTCCATGATCCGGCTGAAGTCTTCATCCAAGCGGGAGCTGAAGAGGTCCATGATCCGGCTGAAGTCTTCATCCAAGCGGGAGCTGAAGAGGTCCATGATCCGGCTGAAGTCTTCATCCAAGCGGGAGCTGAAGAGGTCCATGATCCGGCTGAAGTCTTCATCCAAGCGGGAGCTGAAGAGGTCCATGATCCGGATGAAGTCTTCATCCAAGCGGGAGCTGAAGAGGTCCATGATCCGGATGAAGTTTTCTATCAACGGCATCTTCAATCTTCTTTCTTCCGGATCCATCTTGCAGACCTCCGACGCGGAACATCCTCTTCTCCTGACGCCTACTAGCCGAATGACGGTTCCTTTAAGGGACGTCATCCAAGATGGCGTCCCTCAAATTCCGATTGGCTGATAGGATTCTATCAGTCAATCGGAATTAAGGTAGGAATATTCTGATTGGCTGATGGAATCAGCCAATCAGAATCAAGTTCAATCCGATTGGCTGATCCAATCAGCCAATCAGATTGAGCTCGCATTCTATTGGCTGTTCCGATCAGCCAATAGAATGCAAGCTCAATCTGATTGGCTGATTGGATCAGCCAATCGGATTGAACTTGATTCTGATTGGCTGATTCCATCAGCCAATCAGAATATTCCTACCTTAATTCCGATTGGCTGATAGAATCCTATCAGCCAATCGAAATTCGAGGGACGCCATCTTGGATGACGTCCCTTAAAGGAACCGTCATTCTGCAGTTGGACGTCGCCGGAAGAAGATGGGTCCGCGGTGGAGGTCTTCAGGATGGAGCCCGTCGTCATCGGATGAAGATAGAAGATGCCGCTTGGATCAAGATGGTTGCCGGTCCGGATCGCCTCTTCTTCCCAGATAGGATGAAGACTTTGGAGCCTCTTCTGGACCTCTTCAGGCACCGGATGATGGATCGCCAACCCCCGCTTGGGTTGGATGAAGATTTTGGAGCCAGGACGGATCGGTGATACCTGGTGAGGTGAAGACAAGGTAGGATGATCTTCAGGGGCTTAGTGTTAGGTTTATTTAAGGGGGGTTTGGGTTAGATTAGGGGTATGTGGGTGGTGGGTTGTAATGTTGGGGAGGGTATTGTATGTTTTTTTTTTACAGGCAAAAGAGCTGAACTTCTTGGGGCATGCCCCGCAAAGGGCCCTGTTCAGGGCTGGTAAGGTAAAAGAGCTTTTAACTTTAGTAATTTAGAATAGGGTAGGGCATTTTTTATTTTGGGGGGCTTTGTTGTTTTATTAGGGGGCTTAGAGTAGGTGTAATTAGTTTAAAATTGTTGTAATATTTTTCTTATGTTTGTAGATATCTTTTTTATTTTTTGTAACTTAGTTCTTTTTTATTTTTTGTACTTTAGCAAGTTTATTTAATTGTATTTATTTGTAGGAATTGTATTTAATTAATTTATTGATAGTGTAGTGTTAGGTTAATTGTAGGTAATTGTAGGTAGTTTATTTAATTAATTTATTGATAGTATAGTGTTAGTTTTAATTGTAACTTAGGTTAGGATTTCTTTTACAGGTAAATTTGTAATTATTTTAACTATTTTAGCTATTAAATAGTTCTTAACTATTTAATAGCTATTGTACCTGGTTAAAATAAATACAAAGTTACCTGTAAAATAAATATAAATCCTAAAATAGCTATAATATAAATATAATTTATATTGTAGCTATATTAGGATTTATTTTACAGGTAAGTATTTATCTTTAAATAGGAATAATTTATTTAATAAGAGTTAATTTATTTCGTTAGATTTAAATTATATTTAACTTAGGGGGGTGTTAGTATTAGGGTTAGACTTAGCTTTAGGGGTTAATCCATTTATTAGAATAGCGGTGAGCTCCGGTCGGCAGATTAGGGGTTAATAATTGAAGTTAGGTGTCGGCGATGTTAGGGAGGGCAGATTAGGGGTTAATACTATTTATTATTGGGTTAGTGAGGCGGATTAGGGGTTAATAACTTTATTATAGTAGCGCTCAGGTCCGCTCGGCAGATTAGGGGTTAATAAGTGTAGGCAGGTGGAGGCGACGTTGTGGGGGGCAGATTAGGGGTTAATAAATATAATATAGGGGTCGGCGGTGTTAGGGGCAGCAGATTAGGGGTACATAGGGATAATGTAGCTGGCGGCGGCATGCGGACGGCAGATTAGGGGTTAATAAGTGTAGGTAGCTGGCGGAGACGTTGTGGGGGCAGATTAGGGGTTAATAAATATAATACAGGGGTCGGCGGTGTTAGGGGCAGCAGATTAGGGGTACATAAGGATAACGTAGGTGGCGGTCGGCAGATTAGGGGTTAAAAAAATTTAATCGAGTGGCGGCGATGTGGGGGGACCTCGGTTTAGGGGTACATAGGTAGTTTATGGGTGTTAGTGTACTTTAGAGTACAGTAGTTAAGAGCTTTATAAACCGGCGTTAGCCCAGAAAGCTCTTAACTACTGACTTTTTTCCTGCGGCTGGAGTTTTGTCGTTAGATGTCTAACGCTCACTTCAGAAACAACTCTAAATACCGGAGTTAGGAAGATCCCATTGAAAAGATAGGATACGCAATTGACGTAAGGGGATCTGCGGTATGGAAAAGTTGCGGCTGAAAAGTGAGCGTTAGACCCTATTTTGAGTGACTCTAAATACCGGCGGTAGCCTAAAACCAGCGTTAGGAGCCTCTAACGCTGGTTTTCACGGCTACCGCCAAACTCCAAATCTAGGTCTATGATTATTTAAAAGTTTCATGTACTTCTTACCAACTTATAGATGTGGAACTCGTTACAATATGCTTTTCTGGTAAGTAATAAATAATAAGTATTGGGTCTAGACTGTCCTTTTAAATGCCCATATCGGCAGGTCTATCTTGGTGAGACCACTCACTGTGTGCAGTCAGACACTGAACATAAATCTAGGGAAATGTATTTGAAATTGTCACAGAACAATTTTTAAAAGTTGGTAAAAATATTTCCTAATTTTGATTTCATATTATTGAACAGGTATTGATCCCATGGAGAGGGGGAAACAGAAAATAATTACTAAAAAAAAAAAGAGAATTATATTGGAGATGGAGAAAAGAAAGGTGTTGTGGCTCTGCTTCAAAGACATTTGGCTGCCTCAGGAATTAAGAATAAAGTACAGAGAATGTACTGCATAATACACCAGGAAGCTTTGTTTGCCAAGTCTTCTAATTTGAAGGACATGATGGACGTAGTGGTAAGAGCAGTAAATCTGATCTTCTCTTACCATGATGCTTAGGCACTCTGAAGTCCAGTTGAGCATCATGGAAAATGTAGTTCTGAAACATCTGGAGGGCCAAGGTTCCCCATCCCTTGATAAAACCATTGTTATTTTCAACAACTTTTGTTGGAAGCAGAGACTCAATATGGGGACTTGCTGTATTTCTGTGACGTCCACTGACTTAGTTGAGGTGCTATGTTAGGAAGAGTATATGCTCTGCAGGAAGAAATATTGCTACATTCCGTGTTTTTTAGCACTTTGTATATATGCTGTATCCGGAAGTGAGGTAACTTCCGGTTTGCTGAAACGCATGGCATGCGTTCCATCTTAACACATGGGAACTATGGTATGAGACACAGGTGTTTTTTGTAAGTATTTGCATAATTGTTTTGTACACTATATTAAGGTATGAATTGTCACTGTTTTTATTCTGATGAAGGGGTCTGTGTGAACCCCGAAACATTAATAAACACTAAGCCTTTTGATTGACCCACTATTGAGATGTCCTGAGAGTGCTTTCTTTTATTGAGATATACCTTTTTCATGAAGCAGAAAAAAGAAAAAAGCGGATCCATCCAATGCTTTCAAAACAAGGTGACTTTATTTTAGCGATTTTCTGTCACAAATACAGGTTGTGATAACTTCAGAGGCACACACTTTAAAATCAAGGGAGCTGTTACGAGGCCCGCTTTCAGTCTTACATGTTTCGGCGGATCCTGACCGCCTTAATCATAGACCATACCGGAACCTCTATACCTGTAACCTTTTTACCTGAGTACAGGTATACGCCCTCAAACATTTACTCCAATCATATTTATACAATGGGATTAAGCCTTAAACGGCCAGTCAACATAGAATACTATTCTATTAGGTTTCATAAGTAGATCTTAACCCTTTAGAGATCCATATTTAAAGTGAAGGTCAATTTTTGGGCTTTAAAATACATCATGTTAAAGATTATGTTTAAAACATTAAATTCGCTGACTTTATATGTATAAAAAACTAACCCTTTTACAAAAAAATGTATTTATAATGTTCCTCCGTTACCGCGATTATCTCCGCCCATACAAGACTTCCTGATTCTGCTTTGATGACGTTGCTTTGTTTATTACAAGCGGACTACGCTCGTGCACCCTTGTTATGTTTGAAATGCGCATGCGTATGGTCAGCTCAACAGCGCATGCGTTTCATTAACGGCCGTAACCTTGTATGCAGTAAAGGAAACAATTTGTATCATTCAATGCTACGCAAGTCTGTCAGTGACTCACTCTCAAGATCGGCTCGGACACTCGAAAAGTTTATTGTACAGTATTTGGCATTACTATCAAAACGGTCAGTATATCAATTCAAATGTATTTATAAACCTACATTTTATTTCATATATATAAATATATGATAACATTTAAACGATCATTGTACATCTTATTTTTATCCTGCCTTTGTGTACTATTTTGAATAACAGCAGCAATAACATAAATCTATATTGTAATCTAGTAATATTTTATACATTTATATGCAATTGAATGTGTTATGTATTAATGCAAATATATTTTTTATTTCATCTTGACTTTATATAGTTACACTTTAGACATTAAACTTTATATATTCATGCTCCAACATCTAAGAAGAGATATCGATGTACAGCTGGAGCATGAATATATAAAGTCAAAAGTATAAAGTGTAACTATATAAATAAAGTCAAGATGAAATAAAAATTATATTTGCATTAATACATAACACATTCAATTTCATATAAATGTATAAAAGATTACTAGATTACAATAAAGATTTATGTTATTGCTGCTGTTATTCAAAATAGTACACAAAGGCAGGATAAAAATAAGATGTACAATGATCGTTTAAATGTTATCATATATTTACATATATTAAATAAAATGTAGGTTTATAAATACATTTGAATTGATATACTGACCGTTTTGATAGTAATGCCAAATACTGTACAATAAACTTTTCGAGTGTCCGAGCCGATCTTGCGAGTGAGTCACTGACAGATAAAAGCTGATTTGCTACGCGAGAGAGCGATGCTGTTGATTCAATGTAAATGAAATTTGGAGAGCGGACAACGCATGCGCGAAACATGGACGAGCATGCCGATGATGACGCGCTAAGTATTAACACGCATGCGCATTAGGTTTCGATGACGAAACTGAAAAGGGGCTGGGCGCCATGGGGTTAAACAATCTATTGGAGCGTGAATATGTCAATCAAGAAAGGCACAATGACGGGCGGATTATACAGATGAAACGGAGCGGTTATAAAAAGTAAAAATTAAAACTTTTGAATGAATTTATCGATAATTTGGTGAATGAACCTCATACTGATTTTAGGTAACATATTGAAAACTGCTACCCACAACCCCAGACTTGACCTTCACTTTAATGTTATATAGAAAAACATTTTTAAATTAAATAAACTCCTTTACAATAACTTAGAAGGCTGATTTCCAGCAAATTTTTAGGGGCATATTTTTTCGCTATTATAGGGCATTCATGTAACCCTATACCTTTTCCTATTCTATTCTATTTAGCGACATTTTATGATTCGTAGATACAGCCCGGCTTTAATTGGTTAAACATATAGATGAGGTATTATTCAGAGTATTCATTTTAAATTCTTTTCAACCTTAGTGAAACAAATCTTCAAAGTTAAATAAGCTATTTCTGTGAATAGGGTAATTTTTTAAAAAAAACTTTATTTTTTTTCTCACTCCCTCCATCATTTGTATGCATATCTATAGATAGAAAATTCCAAAGAATTTGCCTTTAGGGAATTTAATATTTATTTATTTATTTATAAAATATTTTACCAGGAAGGATACATTGAGATTTCTCTCGTTTTCAAGTATGTCCTGGGATCACAAAACATTGCATTGATACAATAGGGTACAATAAAATACAAAAACAATAATAATATTACACATTATATGCAAACATTTAACATAGAGCAGGTATGAAATATTTAATCAACCATGACAGGAGCATTCTGTTTTGAGATATGTATAGAGGGATCTCTTAAAGGATTTTAGGCTTGGGGAAGTTTTTAAAGTGTGAGGGAGGTCATTCCATAATTGTGGCGCTCTGTAGGAAAAGGAGGATCGAGCTGCTTTTTTTTTGTATTGAGGCAAGCTAAATAATGTGCTGTTATTGGATCGGAGGTTATAGGAGGTGGGAATAGCAGGGGAGAGCATTCTGCTCAGGTAGGGTGGGAGCTTCCCAGAAAGGCTCTTAAAGACAAGGCAGGAAAGATGGAGGGTGCGTCTGGATTCTAGCGACAGCCAGTTTAGTTCTTTTAGCATGTCACAATGGTGGGTCCTGTAGTTACATTGTAGCACAAAGCGGCAGAGCGAGTTATATAACGTATTTAGTTTATTAAGGTGAGTTTGCGGAGCAGGTGCATATACTATGTCCCCATAATCCAAGATAGGCATCAGCATTTGCTGTACAATCTTTTCCTTTACTGTAGGGCTGAGGCAAGATTTGTTTCTGTACAGGGCACCTAGTTTTGGATAAAGTTTAGAGGCAATTTTTTCTATGTGGAGTCCAAAAGATAGATTGGGGTCTAACAACATACCTAAGTATTTAAAAGAGTGGACTGCGGTCAGCGTGCAATTGGATTTTGTTTTGATGCGAAGATGGGAATTTTGTAATTTATGTATTTTAGGTCCCATTCCAAAGATCATTGTGACCGTTTTGTCAGTGTTTAGGAAGAGTTTGTTTTTCGAGATCCACTTTTCTACCTCTGTGAACTGGTCTTGGAGCACTGTTTCAAGCTGCAGCAGATCAGATTTGTTTGCATAGATTACCGTGTTGTCTGCGTACATGTGTACAGTTGAGGATTTGCAGACATTAGGCAAATCATTTATAAATAATGTGAATAGTAGGGGGCCGAGAATGGAACCTTGGGGAACACCACACGTGACTGGGAGAGGGAGGGAGTCAATGTTAGAGACAGAGACATATTGTGATCGATCCGATACATATGATTTAAACCAGGTTAACGGGTGATCAGCAATACCAGAGTTTTTTAGTTTGAGAAGTAGTAGGTCATGGTCCACTGTGTCAAAAGCCTTTGCAAAATCAAGGAAAATAGCTCCAGTTAGGTCTCCTTGTTCCATGGCAGTTTGGATGTCGTTGCAAACTTTTAGGAGGGCAGTTGTAGTGGAGTGATTCAGTCTGAAACCTGATTGATCAGGGGTCAGATAGTTAGAAAGTTGGTAATACTCGCATAATTGCGTATGGACGCATTTTTCTAGGATTTTTGACAATACAGGGAGCAGTGATATAGGACGATAGTTAGAAACCAAGGTTAACTCCCCACTTTTATGAATAGGCACTACTCTTGCAGTTTTCCAGAGTTTGGGTATGTATCCAGACACCAAGGATTCGTTAATTAGGGTTGCAACAGGCTTAGCAATTGCCGGCGCACTGAGCTTCAACAGCATTGCTGGGATTTGATCAGGTCCTGACTGGTTTTTCATTTTTAGATTATCGAGGTGTTTCTTAATGACATTGAAGGGTACAGGTCTAAAATTGAACTTTTCTATATTGGGTCTTTGCTGTTTTAGTGGGGCCTGATCCACATTTGTAGCTTCAGGATGCGTGCCATTTATTAGTTTGTCAATCAGGGTGGTGGAGCATCCTACAAAATAATTGTTAAAGGCATTTGCTACTTATACATATGTTTGTTAATTCAATAGGGCTTTGAATTTAATATATCAGTTGAAATGACACAGATAGAATTTAGCCATATATTCTTGGATAATAATTTATCTTTAGTTTAACTATTTGTTACTCCAGCAATTAATGATGTCATGTTCGGAGTTAAACCCTTCAGGGACAAGAGTCTTAAAGATAAAAATCCAATAGGCCTCTTGCTTTTTTAGAGCATTGAGCCTGTCATCCCCTCTGTGTGACTTTTGAATATGTTCAATGGCTGACCGACTAAAAGTACTTAGATCTTGGTTGTGTTCCTCTATAAAGTGGGATGCAAGAGCAGAGCATGATATATCATTTTCTATGTATGAGATGTGTTCTCGAATACGAGTTCTTACATCTCTTGTCGTCATTCCAATATACTGTTTTTTATGTTCAGTGCATTCAGCTAGATATATTACATGATCAGTAGAACATTTTATACAACCTTTAATATCATATTCTTGACCTGTAGTATATGACTTACAGGTTTTAGTTACTTTAATATTACCACATGCCCTGCATCTTCTGCTTCCACATTTATATATTCCATTTCCATTGACCTTTTTCATGTTAGCACCCAGGCTGTTGACACAGGAGGTCGGATTTACTACAAGGAGTAATATATTATTTTCAAGTAAAGAGGCCCCATTTGCAGTAGACTGACCCTTTGTCTCATGGACTGAACATTCTCTGGTAAAACTTGCATTGGTGCTTTGGCATTGTGTATTCATTTTGCTATATTTTCTCACAGCATGAGTCAATCTTCTGAACATGCAATATCATCACAGCTGCTACCTTCAGCTCCACTACAGGAGCAAACCACAAGTGAGGACCCAGATTTTCAAACACAAAGAGCACAGACTGGAACGGTATCCTATTCTGAGGAGGATTCAGTCAGAATACTCTTCGCACCCATAACAAGACCAACCGATCTATCCCTACATGGGAGTTTTTTGTCTGAATATTATCGTAATAGTAAAATTCACAGAGGGTTCAGAGTGCATAATACAACCATGATTGGCAGGGATAACCCTGATTTTAGAAGAAAATGGTGTAACATACTTAATAAGTGTTCCCTTGACCTGATTCTTTTAGTTATAGAGGAGCTTACTTCCCTGTTGGCTAAAGTAAGGGCAGAAATACTAACATTTGAGGAACTACATAAGCCTACCCTATCTATAGACACTAGTGAAGATTGGCTCACAAAATTGAAGCAACAAATTGATAAATATAAAAGTGACCTAATCACATTTAAAAATAAAAAAATTGATACAGTCAATACAGACTACGAAAAAGGTAGGGTATATAAATGGCTTAGTTCCACATCGACTAATCAACCAAGAGGTAGACACAACCAACGCAGGGTGAGATTCGACACTGTGGATGCAAGTGGGGCAGATTCTTCTGACACAGATAGAGACAGTTCTATACACATAGATACAGTCTCAACTCCCAGCACTCCTCGTTATACTGAACATCCACGAGTCCAATTTAGAAGTCCCCATTTTTTAGGGGTCACTACGAGATCCAGGGGAAACATCATAGGCCTCATATCAGGAGGGCGAGACACAAGGCACAGGCCACCACGCAGGGGTCGCTAGAAAGCATTGTGATCAATTTGAGCTTGCATACCCTTACACCATCTGAGAACACATTACTTAATAAAGGCTTTTCTTTTATCCCTAGCCAAGAGATCTCTGAATTGGATCTTAAAATGGATCTTTATAAGTATCAGAGGCTTCTTAAACTTAAGGAACACTTCCAGCATTCCCCAGTCCCCACAAACCTTGTTGCTACTAAGTGTAAAAGACCCAGTGAATTTGAACCTATAAACTGCAGCCCCTCTACTAAGACATTTATGAGACTTGTCACACAAGATCTTGAGTCAGATAGGGTAGAATCTAAATGGATAAATAACCTCACACGTGAGGAATAAGTTGCCATAAAAACATTCCAGTCTGATTCTAAACTAATTATTCGACCAGCGGATAAGGGGGAAGCTACAGTCCTCATGGACTATATAGACTACTGTGAGGATATTTTACAGCAATTAGCAGACACAGCAACTTACATAAGGTTAACGTTTGATCCCACTTTTCCGTATAAAAAGGAACTAGATGATACCATATGGATGGGTTACACACAGGGCTTCATTAATGGAAAAACTCGTGATTTTTGCATAACAGACCACCCAGTGACACCAATTTTATATACCATACCAAAAATTCACACAAGTCTTTGATTAAACCCCCTGGCAGGCCGATTGTATCTGCCCGGGGTTCAATCTATCAACCTGGGGCCCAACTCATTTATACTGTTTTGCAACCTATGGTCAGGAAAACTACATCTTTCCTTCTAGACACTCAAGATTTGATCACTCAATTGACGCAAGTACAGATTCAAGAGGGTGACCTTTTGGTGAGTCTAGACGTGAATAGCTTGTATACCATTATTCCACACGATGAGGGCTTAAAAGCCATTAGGGAACACTTACTTGAGTTTGATAGCTATGATGGCCCACCTATTGAATTTATATTATCTTTGATTGAGCTTTTTCTTAAAAGGAATTTTTATAGGTTTGAGGGTAGGTTCTATGTCCAACGCACAGGCACGGCCATGGGGTCAAATATGGCTCCGGCATATGCCAACATGTTTATGTCTGCCTTTGAGAATACATATTTATCCAGATCCTTCCATCATTTTTTACAAATGTTACATTGATGATGTCTTTCTCATTTGTAGAGGGGGTAGGAATACATTAAATCAATGGTTTGATAGAATTAATAATACAGACACGACGGTTAGATTTAAGATTAGTGTTGAGGAACAGAGTCTACACTTTCTAGATATCTCCATTTTTATCAGACAAAATAAAGTTGGTACCACATTATATTCCAAGCCCACGGACCGCAACTCTCTTTTGAGGGCAGAAAGTTGCCATCCCCCCCTCATTGTTTAAAGGCATAGTGAAATCACAATTTATGAGAACACTTAGGAATAACACTGACAAAGAAGTGGGGGCCTCCCAGTTGGAGGGTATGAGAGACAAATTCTTGATGAAAGGGTACAAAAGAGAAATAATTAATAACATTCTTGAGGATGTGAAGAACCCAGAGCCTACAAGAGCCAAGGTGGGCCACAAAGATCCTTGTACACCTTTGATCATGAGTACTATATTTGCCCCGAATAACAGAAGGGTGGGCAGTATATTGAACAAGCATTGGACTGTGTTATCATCAGATAGCAAATTACCTTTCACTAAAAATATCAGGCCTATGGTGGGATATAAAAGAAGCACTAACTTAAGAGATCTATTGGTCAAAACGGACCCAAAATTATGCTACCAAACCTTACAGAAGACCAACATTAAGGGTTGCTTCAAATGCTTGGGGTGCATTACTTGCAATGCTATGATAGCTACAAGATCATTTCATCACCCACATAGAAACAAGATTTACAGTATCCGGCATTCTATTACTTGTACTACAACCCATGTGGTGTACCTGTTGGTGTGCCCATGTTCCTCCTTCTATGTGGGAAAGACACAAGGGACCATGAGGGAGAGGATGGCTAACCACCGCCTAGCCATTAGACAAGCCCTGGACACAGGACACTCTGAACAACCAGTAGCACGGCATTGCTTGACTGAAGCACACCCCGTGGCATCCATCAGGATTATCTTAATAGATCATGTCCCCAAACCTGAGCGAGGAGGGGATCGTAACAAACTGCTTCTTAAATGGGAAGCAGAGTGGATCTACCGCCTAGGAACCATCTACCCGGGAGGACTGAATTCGGCACCGGATTTTAGGGCCATAATCTAGGTGATGGCACTAGTAACATACGGGGATGCGTGAGCTGGGTAGGGTTGGTCACATACAACGTGGAGGTGGCCGTACACCATGGGGTGCGGGCTTCCTCCACCCACTGTGTGGTAATGTTGACAAAATAGGGTGCCACGGGTGTGGACCTGGTTCATGTCCTTACCACCCCTGCTCTTGCATTGGTCACTCATTTTCTCAGTGCCCCCTAGTAGCCCGAGAAGGTCTCTTGATGGACAGCCCAATATGGTCCCTTGTTGGACGGCATACTACTTTTGTGAGAAGATTTTCATGTATACACATCTGATTTCATTTTTGGGAATAGAGATGTTGTATAGATCCTGCAAGTTCTACATTATAGATGATTGTTTTTTAATTTGTGAAATTCTTTCAATATTTTTTAGTTCCTATTTTTAGTTGTTCTGTTATACTTTTTATTACATCACATCTAAGGTCACATGACTAGGAAGGTAAACTTCCATAATGATACCTTAGAATTTGTGGGTTAGACATTAATCTTTGTTTTTATTCCTACAGATTTTTGACTTGATATGTAGGTTATAACTTAAATGTATATGATTTATTTGATCTAATAGGGTACTGTGTGGTGTTGTTATATTTTGAAACGGTTAGTGTAAGCTTTGGCCATTTTTTGAACTAGGCAATATATGACATTAAGTTTGGGGGTATATGTAACCAAGTAGCCTTCTACATGCAGTTCAATGGAATTTAATATAATTACATATTCCTGATAGGTTATACCTTACATTACAATATGCTTGTTTGAATGGCTATGATGTCACACACATATTGCCGATAACAGTGAAATGATATTGAACACAATATGATTTTGAACACAATATATTGTGCCTGTTGGATTGTGAAAATGCCACTCAAGCCGGTTGATGTCACTTCCGGTATCACGGTAAAGAGGATAATCTACTTGTACACATTAGGGCTCAACACCCTGCTCTACTACACACTAGGGCCTTATATTACAGCTTTAATTCATTTTTATGGCCTGTATTTAAGTTAGACACTGCTAACACACGAATCCACACGCAGCAAATTTTTCGCCAAACCGGAAGTAGTGTGACTTCCGGTTTCTTGGAACGCATATGCGGTCCACACTCGTACACATTATTTACCCACAACTTATTAGGTAATTACTGATTCAATGTAAGCTGAACACATATTAGCTTGATATATAACAAGCTTGAGACACATTTGTAAATTTTTCCACAAAAAGGTTGAATGTATATGATCGTTGTGTTTTTGAGCACTTTCTATATATACTGTATCCGGAAGTGAGGTAACTTCCGGTTTGCTGAAACGCATGGCGTGCGTTCCATCTTAACACATGGGAACTATGGTATGAGACACAGGTGTTTTTTGTAAGTATTTGCATAATTGTTTTGTACACTATATTAAGGTATGAATTGTCACTGTTTTTATTCTGATGAAGGGGTCTGTGTGAACCCCGAAACGTTAATAAACACTAAGCCTTTTGGTTGACCCACTATTGAGAAGTCCTGAGAGTGCTTTCTTCTATTGATATATATACAGCTCTGGAAACAATTAAGAGACCACTGGTTTTACTATTTATAGGTATGTGTTTGAGTAAAATGAACATTTTTGTTTTATTCTATAAACTACTGACAACATATCTCCCAAATTCCAAATAAAAATATTGTTATTTAGAGCATTTATTATATTATATATACCACTGCTGTGGTCATCACTATCCTCTTGCAATAGGACCAGCCAGAAGGCAAAAACAGTGCTAGTAGTACCTTGAAAGTAACGAGAATAAAAAAGAACTACTGACCATGCCAAAAGAATTTGAGTGAGGAAAACAAGGGTTTACTTCTGGATTTACTGACAGAGAGATTAAGTGAGCATCAGGTTGCTAGCATCCTTAAAATTTCAAAGACAGCGGTTCATAAGATGAAGGTCATGCAGCAGACATTAGGGACAACAAAGCTACAGAGCAGCAGAGGGTGAAAAAGACCAACTCATTTAAATGTCACTCAACAACTGTAGGATGACATCAAATGACCTACAAAAATAATGGGAAATGGTAGCTGCTAGTGGCAGGGCTAAAAGGGACAGTCTACTTGAAAAATTGTATTATTTAAAAAGATAGATAATCCCTTTATTACCCATTTCCCAGTTTTGCATAACCAACATGGTTATATTAATACACTTTTTGCCTCTGTAACTACCTTGTATCTAAGACTCTGCAGACTATGCCCTTATCTCAGTACTTTTGACAGACTTGCATTTTAGCCAATCAGTGCTGACTCCTATGTAAGTTCACAGGAGTGAGCACAATGTTATCTATATGGCACATATTAGCTAGTGCTAACTGTAAAAAACTGTCAAAATGCACTGAGATAAAAGGTTGTCTTCAGGGGCTTAGAAATTAGCATATGAGCCTAACTAGGTTTAGCTTTCAACAAAGAATACCAAGAGAACAAAGCAAATTTGATGATAAAAGTAAATTGGAAAGTTGTTTAAAATTGCATGTCCTAGGATAATTGAACCTAAGCTATAATTGAGGGACACAATGTAAATACAGCTCCCTAGGCATTGTATATATTGTGAGGCAGTAATTAATTTTTTATTATCTTTTTGTTTACGAAGTTCAGTAACATACAGCTCTATATAGTTCTTACAATAAATAGAACACTAGTCTTCGTTATAGAATAGTAAATTGGACCTCAGTTAGTGAAACAGTACTCCAGGCAAATTAAGGTTAATTTGATTAAGACATTGTGAATGTAACTCGTTTGATACTGTACTTTCTTGAGTAATACCTAATCTTCATTTTTTATCTCTCTTTGTTCTTGATAAAGTTCTGCAGTATATTGTGGTATATAGCTTTCTGGTGTCAGATATAAATTCAAAATTGGAACTGGGACCATCACTTTGCTCAGATGCAATCAATAGAATATTGAGTCGTGGACTATAGGCTGTATTGGAAGAATAAACTAAGGGCTCAACTATTGGAATAATCATCCTATAAGTAGTCTCTTAAATAGTCTGTTCCTGGGATCTAGGATCCTTGGTGGTCTTACACACCCCTCTTTAATAAATTTTACTTTGTCACACTTTCACTTGACTTCACTTGATTTCCTATTTTTCCTTCACACTGCTTTTCCACCCTCCCTCTTCTTATTTTTTTGAAGAGGGGGCGGGGATCCTATTCCTTTTTTTTTTTTTCTCTCTTTCTCTCTCTCTCCTTTCACTAACACTAAACACTTTCTAATCATGTTTACCTCAAAGGGAAGGGGACAAAAGAAAATATATTTTTTTTTTAATTTTTTTATGTGTTGCACGTTTTTTTTTTTTTTTTTTTTTTCACTTTTTCCATCTAAAACACCTATGGATAAATATTTAAATTCACCGTCTCACAATAAAAACACCTCACCAACCATGGCGTCCAGACCCAGAGATAGGAGGAATAAGACAGCTACCGAAACTTTGGTCGAATTACACTCTGAGCCAGCTTCTTCCATAAAACATACTGAGGCTACTAATTCACAGCTATTAGTAAATAGTATCACTGAAGCCCTGAATCCAAAATTTGAATCTCTCAGATTAGAGATAAAGCAAGATAAACACATATTGTCAGTAGAAATTAAACAATTTTCGGCACGGATTCAGGAGGTCGAACAGAGAGTGTCCGATCTAGAAGATCTGACAGTAGCACATGACACTAAACTGCAGGCTAATTCACTTTCATTGACAGAATTACAAAATAAAATCGAAGATTTAGAGAATCGATCCAGGAGAAGCAATGTCAGAGTAATTGGGGTTCCTGAGACTGTTCAACATATAGATTTAATAAAACTTATGGCTGAGACTCTTCCTAAACTCCTTGGCATCCTGCAGGAATTATTACCCATAGCTGTAGAAAGGGCCCACAGATTGGTGAGATCCCCCTCATCAGGCGGAGATGGGGTTAGGTCTAGACCCATAATAGCGAGATACCTAAATTATCAGGACAAGACTAGGGTCCTACAATTGTCTCGCAAAAATGCACCTATCCTGTTAGAAGGAAATAGAATTTTACTCTTTCAGGATTTTGCCTATGAAACCTCCCTGAGAAGGAGGGAGCTCTCTCCAATCTGTGGTAGACTGATTAAGGAAGGACTTTTTGCCACAGTTGTTTACCCAGCTAAACTTAAGGTGGAAATTCAGGGTCACACATATTTTTTTGATAATGTAACTGAGGCAGAAAAGTTTTATGTGAAAAGATGTGTTAAATAATGTTGATTTAAAATCTTATATATGAGAGTAATCTTGCGGTTACCAAGGATGCTTCAAATGTCTTTTCCTCACTTATATTGTTGGGGGTTCTTTTATCATGTCTTTAAAGGGAGAATGGGGAAGGAAGGTGGGGAGAAGGTCCCCAGTTTTTACCCTTTTATATATATATAATTTTTTTTTCTCTCTCTCTCTTTCTCTGCTTCATTTTTTTTCGATAAATGGCGACTTAAGTAAGGAAATTAGTTGTATCCTCTTGGAATGTAGGAGGTATCTCTACTCCGATAAAGCGTAAAATGATAATTTCACATTTAAGGAAGCTAAACACAGATATTGCCTTTATCCAGGAGACTCATTTGAATGTAGTAGAATCACTAAAACTAAGATCCTCATGGGTTAAGGAAGTATTCTTCACACCCAGCATAGGTAGAAAAAGGGGAGTAGCTATTTTATTAGGGAAGAATATTTCATACGAGGTATTGTTAGAAGTTTACGATCCGGAAAGCAGAATTTTGATTTTAAAAATTAAATGTACAAACTCCATATTTACCCTCTGTAATATTTATGCCCCTAATAAATTTAAAACAAAATTCTGGGAGTCATTACAAACCAAAATTTTGCAATTTGGTGAAGGTAACATAATTGTAGCAGGGGATTTTAATATGACTCCACAGATTCCTTTGGATAGATGTAGACAAACACACAATACTTATATCTCCAAAAGAGATAAACTAGAAAATAAAATGTTTAAGGCACTATTTAGGAATCTGGCCCTTAAGGATATTTGGAGGATTCAAAATCCAATTCAAAGAGAGTTCACGTGTAAAGCCAGAAGTGTGAATTCTCTGTCAAGAATTGATCTATTTCTAGTCAATGAGGAGATATTAAAAATAGGAGCCACAACTAAAATAACACAAGTTACTATCTCAGATCATGCGCCAATTATTTTAAGTATCCCATTGTATAATAAAATGTATAAACCACGCTGTTTCTTTTTTCCTAAGTTTTTAATGAAAGATTTAAAATTTAAGAATTGGTTGTCTGCTAGAATGACGGATTTTTTTTCCTTAAATTTGGGAACAGTTAATGATCCGAGTTTACTATGGGAGGCAGGTAAAGCAGTAATTAGAGGGGACATCATTGCATATATGGCTAATTTTAAATGGAAAGCTGCACATAGAGAAAAAGAAACACTGAGATTACTCACTAGTGCCTATAATAAATATCTAGCGCAACCTACATCTATAAATTGGAGGAAATATACTTCCACTAAGAGAGAGAGAGATACTTTGTTAATTCATACTTCAGTCCAAAATGAATTAAAATACAGAGCGAAGTTTTATAGATATGGGGATAAGGCAGGTAGACTGTTGGCCAAACTGGTTAAGAATACACAGGGAAGCTCCGCTATTGACTCACTTCTTGAGCAAGATACTATACTTAAAGATCCAAATGAAATTATTGATGCTTTCTTTGTTTATTATAGGGATATATATTCCTTCAGGGAATCAGATCTAGAAGCTTCAGAATTATTCTGGAGAGGGCTTGATCATCCGTGTTTGGCTGACGGAGCAATAGCCAAAATTAATGCCCCTATTTCTGATCAAGAGATTGTTTGCGCTATTAGAAATTTGAAATTGGATAAAGCTCCTGGACCTGACTTTTTACCTAGTGAGTTCTATAAGATATTATCTCCTGTCCTAATTCCCCATTTAAGAAATCTTTTTAATCACTACTACATAGAAAATAAACCTGTTTCACGGAATTTTGCTGCATCTACTACAGTGTTGATCTTGAAGCCAGGAAAGGATCCCTTGAAAAAGGAGTCCTACCTCCCTATTGCATTATTGAACACTGGTTATAAGATACTATCAACAATTCTAGCTAAGAGACTTCAGTGTGAGATAGGAGTTCTTATCGACAAAGACCAGGCAGGATTCCTTTCTAAACGTAATTTAGGAGCTAAGGTTAGAGAATTGTTTCTAGTTCTTGATTATTTTCATAATTTGCAAGAAACCTCTTTGTATGATCAACTCGATCTAGCAATTATCGCGCTTGACGCAGAAAAAGCGTTTGATTCGGTACATCATCAACATATTCTAACTACATTGTCTAACTTTGGCTTCAAAGATAATTTTATTTCTTTTATTGATAATCTATGCAATAACTCTTCTACTAAACTGGTCATCAGTAATTTAGAATCTAATGTAATTAACCTTCAGAGAGGCACAAGGCAAGGATGCCCATTATCACCTCTATTATTTGACTTAGCGATGGAAACCTTGGCTCTTAAAATCAGGCAATCTATTGAGGGAATAAAGATTGGCTCAGTAGAGCAAAAAATCGCCTTATACGCCGATGATGTATTGATCTATATGTCGGATATAGAAAAAAATATCCCAAGATTATTGCCAGTCATTAGTTCCTTTGGATCTTTTACTGGTTACAAGATCAACAACTCTAAATCAGAATTAATGTGGGTTAGGAAAAACGAGGCTTCTCCTCATATGACACCTTTTAAAGAGGTAGTCTCCCACTTTAGGTATCTTGGAATTAATGTATCAGCTAACCCAAAAGAGTGGTATGGTCTTAATATTCCTCACATATTATCGAAGTTAATAGAGTACTTGAATAGCTGGCAAAATCTTCCATTGTCCTTATCAGGACGCATTGCTTTATTCAAGATGTTTTTACTTCCAAAAATTATCTTTCCCTTACAGAATATTCCGGTTATTTTAAAAGTTAAGGATTGGAAAAAATTGAATAGGGCTCTCAGATATTTTATATGGAAATGCAAGAGTCCTCGTATCTCTCTAAATAAACTTTATCTTCCTAAAAAATATGGGGGACTGGCTCTACCTGATCTTAGCAAATACAGCTTAGTCTTTCTCTCACGCATCGTGATAGACTGGATTGAGAATAAAGATTACTTTACTAATAATAAGCTTGAAAAAAATATTTTATATCTTTATAACTCCATAGCATTAATTCACTGCCCAATTCAGCTAATTCCGAAAAAAGTGAAGTCTCTTAGCTCGATATACGTAATAATACAAGCTTGGAAGAAATATGGACAAAAAGTAAATATTGATCTTTCCATCCCAAAGTTCCAATGCCTATGTGGCAATCCAGAATTTCAACAAGGAACGCAATCTCGGTTATTTCAGACTTGGCAGGAGAAGGGCCTAACTTTTATGACTCAATTCATAGATCAAGATACTCTATCGGTAAAATCGTTTGATAGACTAAAACAGGAATTTCAATTGAATAATAAGGACTTTTTTGCCTATCTACAGGCTAGACACTATCTCTTTTCTCTCACTGAGAAATTCGGATGGGTATGGTCATGGGGAAAATTAGATAACTGGCCTATTCTTGCTAAAAATGATTTAACCTCCGTTTCAATCTGGTATAAATTGGCGAATAGCTCTCAAGGAAATTCTAACTTAAGTCAGATAACACAGAGTTGGAATCTTATATATCCAGAATTAAGTTTGGAGATAGAACAGGTAGAAAAATCCATATCTATAACAGCTCAGACTACGTTATCTGCAAGCTGGCGAGAATCACACATTAAACTATTATATAGATCCTACTATACCCCATTAAAGGGATACAAATGGCATAATTATGAATTCAATGTATTCCCAAAGTGTACATATCTGGCAGCGGATATTATTCACATGATATGGGCATGTCCTAAGATAAAACAGTTATGGCAAAAAGTAGAATTCTGGCTTAAAAAAACATTGAAGATATATCCTCTGTATATCTCTCTGGCGGAAGTTGTTTTTCTTAAAGAATCTCCCATGGTTGCTGAACATATGAAGGCTAGAAATGTGACAATTTTGGCAACAAGAAACTTAATTTTTAAGAACTGGCGTGGTTCCTCGATACCCAGCATTTTAGAAATCAAAAATTACATGAAAAAACAATGTATTATTGAGCAAATGGATACAACTCTAACATCTGAAAGAGATATAATACTCTTCTTTAGAAAATGGTCGACATTTATCAAGATTTTTCCACCAGAAGAAATAGATCAACTAATTTACCCTTTTAGGCACTCTGAAGTAGTGATATTAGATCGATGGTAACAATTAAATTCTCTCTTTTTTCTTTATTTTTTTTTATTTTTTATTTCTCTCTCCTTCTCCCCCCTTCCTCTCCCCATATTATATATATCTCCCTTGTCTCCGTAATTCATAAGTATCGGAAGTAGTATGAAACTGAGTTTGAAGCAAATTGTTTATTATCTGAATGAATATAGTTGTTTTTCTTTCTTTTGCCTGTCTAAGTGCATAAAATAGATATAAAATACCTTCATTGAGTATACTCTGTATTAATTTATTAACAAAGGATATGTATTATCGTTATTTATGTAGTCATGACAAATGCCTTAATTCCTTTTGTAATATGATATCAAACTAAGCCCTGTGTGGCGTACTTTATGTTTTGTACTCAATGTTGGCTCATAAATAAATATTTTTAAAAAAAAAATTGCATGTCCTATCTGAATCATGAAAGTTTAATTTTTACTAGACTGTCCCTTTAAGTCATGTAAAGCTAGAGAAAAGCCCTTCATCAATGAGAAGCAAAGAAGAGCAAGGCTGAGGTTTGCAAAAGACCATAAGGATTGGGCCGTAGAGGACTGGAGTAAGGTCATCTTCTCTGATGAGTGCAATTTTCAGCTTTGCCCAACACCTGGTCGTCTAATGGTTAAACAGAGGCCAGCAAGCCACAGTGTCTCGCACCCACTGTGAAATTTGGTGGAGGATCGGTGATGATCTAGGGGTGTTTAAGAAAGGCTGGAATCAGGCAGATTTATCTTTGTTAAGGATTAATGAATCAAGCCATGTACAAGGTAATCCTTCTGCTCTGACAATGTTCGTCCCAACTTTGAGGATTTTTTTTTCCAGAAGCACAATGCTCCATACCTCACAGCCAGGTCAATCAAGTTGTGGATGGAGGACCACCAGATCAAAACCCTATTATGCCCAGCCCATTGAAAACCTCTGGAATGTGATCAAGAGGAAGATGGAGGGTCACAAGCCATCAAACAAAGCCAAGCTGCATGAGGTTTTGCACCAGGGGTGGCATAAAATCACCCAACAACAATGTGAAAGACTGGTAGAGCATGCCAAAATGCATAAAAAATGTGATTTAAAATCAGGGTTAATCCACCAAATATTGATTTCTAAACTCTTGCTAAGTTAAAACATTAGTATTATGTTTAGGTTTCTATAATGTCACCTTTCCCATCTATTTAAATCATAGACTCTTTCTATGTATGATTTATATTTTTAGACCATGCATCATTTTAGTAGCCCTCCTATGGACAATTTCTAGTTTATTTATTTTCTTCTGGAGATGTGGTCTCCAAAACTGAACACAATATTCCAAATGAGGCCTAACTAGTGATCTGTAAAGTGGCATAAGAACCTTGCTACTTCTGCTACTATCTAATACCTCTCCCAATGCAACCAAGTATTCAACCATCTGCATTTGGGTTGGGGCACAAACCCCAACCCAAAGAATTTCTATAAGCGTGTAAACCCGGATTAGTGATCTAAAGATCTTAGTCACAGAGTAACTCGTAATATACAGGTTCTGTAATGAGCCTTAATGAATCAAATATTACCACATACATATATCCACATACAAATGGCTTCCTACCATGAGGGAGGTCTGTACTGCTGCTGGTCCTCTTTGTGTGGAATTACAGGACCCTGACACTGTAATGAGGCCACCATACACACTCTACCCACTGTCAGAACAGATTCAAACCTTTCTTGCCTCCTTGGCATCACCGTCTGGTTCAAGTATGCAGGATCACGTGGCCATAACATCACCAAACAAGTATGGTCCAAGTGAGTGTTTGCCCAATAGCTCTGGAGCAGACAGAAGTTGCTAAAATGTAACTTTATGAATACAAATGCTGCTTCTATCCTAAAAAGTCCCTTTGACATCATTAAAAACATGATAAAGCTTTACAACATAAATACATAAGAAATAGTGTAGGTCTGGAACAGGCTTATGCATTTCGGCGCATGTCAACTCCCTCCAAGGACTGTGATGCACTCTTTCACCCTGTAACTATGAGCTGGCAGATGCAGTAGGACTGAGTGTGACATCAGACACTTTTTCTTATGTGTTTATGCTGTGAAGCTCCATCCATCCTGCACTTTTATGTAGAACAATCCAGCTGTTTTATGCTTTTCACACATAAATACAAACTTTTATACATTTTCACATAAAGCTTCCATTTGTTTGTATGTTTGCTTTTTATGGTTTGTAATATAACTGATAGGTTGTATGATGTTGAATATCTTTTTGCATAGTCATTAAAATATGCTTGTGGCTTGACCCATATGAACTCAAATTGTCTGAAAATATTAGTCCATTCAGTCTTGTAAATGAATGTTAGTAGAATGCTGACCATGAAAAAAACTGTGTTCTGGATATCAAAATAATAAAGATTATGGAAGAGAATGAAATATGTATTATCTACAGTTCCAAATTGTTCAAGAGGCCTATAAAAATCAATAGTGGTCCTTTTATTTAGCAGTAATTAGATCATTTACCTTCGTCAGTCATTTCTAGAGGAATGGGATGGAAGTAAAGCATAAATTGTTAGCTGATGGAAGTTGCTTCAGTTTGGAGGCACAAATGAATGAGTATACAGGGTAATGTAGAATAAGGGTGGAACAAGAGAAAGTTACTCTAGGTTGAACTTAAAGGGAAAGTTTACCCAAAATGATTCTTCCCTTTAAATTGTTCCCAATGAATCTTTTTACCTGCTGGAATGTATTCATTTTTTTTTTTAATACAAGTAGCTCGTTTAGCCTTATTTCTGCATTTGAAATAGCATGCAGTATCCCTACCTATACTGCAAGATTCTATACTGTAGTCTAGGTTATTGAGCAGTTTAAATAAATCCAACAGAATAAATTACATTCTCAGGATAGTTGAGCAATAAAATTTTAATTTTCCATTGATATGTTGAAGTATTGAGCTTTGGTTTAAAAAACAGATATAAGATAAGGAAGCAAGGGCGCGATCCGATATACGGCGTAGTTTTCAATGCAAGCGAGCGTAAGTACAAATTTCTGGAGTCGCCAGTGACTTATAACACTTTAG